>NC_135727.1:129890277-130190277 GCF_964656455.1 Halichoerus grypus | reverse complement strand
AAAAGCCAAGATGTCCATCGACAGATGAATGGATAAAGAAGATGTGGTATATATATACACAATGGAATATTACACAGCTATCAAAGAAATGAAATCTTGCCATTTGCAATGACATGGATAGAACTAGAGGGTATTATGCTGAACGAAATAAGTCAATCAGAGAAAGCCATGTATCATATGATCTCACTGATATGAGGAATTCTTAATCTCAGGAAACAAACTGAGGGTTGCTGGAGTGGTGGGGGGTGGGAGGGACGGGGTGGCTGGGTGATAGACACTGGGGAGGGTATGTGCTATGGCGAGTGCTGTGAATTGTGTAAGACTGATGAATCACAGACCTGTACCTCTGAAACAAGTAATACATTATATGTTAAAAAAAAAAAAAAGAGAGAGAGAGAGAGAGAAAGTAGTAGGAAGGGAAAAATGAAGGGGGAAAATCGGAGGGGGAGACGAACCATGAGAGACAATGGACTCTGAAAAACAAACTGAGGGTTCTAGAGGGGTGGGGGTGGGGGGGTGGGTTAGCCTGGTGATGGGTATTAAAGAGGGCATGTTCTGCATGGAGCACTGGGTGTTATACGCAAACAATGAATCATGGAACACTACATCAAAAACTAATGATGTAATGTATCATGATTAACATAATAAAATAAAAAAAAGTGTCTTGCTCACCTTTGGTTTCAGGTGTGTTTGTGTGTGGGAGTTCTGGGTAGTTCTGCCAAATGCCACGGTGAGGGTTTGAAAACCATGGCTTATGGGATCTCATGTTAAGCCCCAATGATGTTCAAGATTATATTCTGTGGCTAAAATTTTTTAAAAAACACAAGAAACAACAAGTGCTGGAGAAGATGTGGAGAAAAAGGAACCCTCATGCACTGTTGGTGGGAATGCAAACTGGTGCAGCCACTCCAATATGGAGGTTCCTCAAAACATTAAAGATAAAATTACCATATAATCCAGTAATTCCACTACTAGCTATATACCCAAAGAAAACAAAAACACTAATTCAAAAAGATATATGCACCCCTATGTTTACAACAGCATTATTTACAAGAGCCAAGATACAGAAGCAACCCAAGTGTCCATCCATAGACGAATGGATGAAGAAGATGTGGTGTGCGTCTACAATGGAATATTACTCAGCCATAAAAAAGGATGAGATCTTGCCATTTGAGAGAACATATATGGACCTAGAAGACCATTTCACTTAAGTCAGAGAAAGACAAATACCATGATTTCACGCATATGTGGAATCTTAAACAAATGAATAAAGAAACAAACAAACAAACCAAAAAAAAGCAGAAAGAGACCCGTAAATGCAGAGAACACCCTGGTGGTTGCCAGAGAGGAAGGTGGGGAGATGGATAAAATGGGAGAAGGGGAGTGGGAGATACAAGTTTCCAGTTAAGGAGTGAATAAGTCATGGGGATGAAAGGCACAACACGAGGAATACAAACACAAGTGTAATAGCGTCGTCTGGGGAAAGATGGCAGCTACACTTGTGGTGAGCATAGCATTAACGTATACAGAAGTTGAGTCACTATATGGCGTAACACTCTGTGTCAACTATACTCAAATCTTTTTTTAAAAAAGATTAAATCCTGAAAGAAGCATAGATTTCCCAAATTCAATCCTCAGGGACCACTCCCCTTAAGACAAGGGATAGTGTAGAGTTGGATTGGAGAAACAAAGAGATAGAAAATGCATCTAACCATCTGTTGACAGTGAAATGGGTATTTCCAGGGCATTAAAATGCATCTATCATCATGCCAAATTTGTCCATCCTGGCCTTTCAGACATTTGGGTCATTATTCATCCTCGGCAAAACTCAGCATGGTGCAGAATGACCCCAAGAACTCAACATCTCTGAGGGGCAGGTGCCCTTTGTGCATTTCCCACTTACTGGACTGACCTTGCTTTTTAACCTTTGCCTTCTGTGGGGCTCCACCCCCCACCCTTTTACCAAGGCACTGGTTTTAAGCAGCCTGAACACAAATTCTGATTGATTATTAAGAATTGTTTTCCGGCCAGTGGCTTTCCAAGACATTGCTCCCAAGGGCACTCTAAGAGCTGGTTTTGTACTGGGCTCGAAGCCAAATGCTTGTAACGAGATACTAAAGCCTGAGTCTTTTCTCCATGATGTCCTTGAGAACGAAGATTGTTTCGGGTGAAATTCAAGACCCAGGTGGGCAGGTCCCCCCCTTGGCCAATTGTTGGCTGTGGGAGAGACAGAGAAATGGGGAGTTGTTGTTCGACGGGCATGAAGTCTGGGTTCTGCAAGATTACGTTTCAGAGATGTGTTGTGCCTATAGTTAGCTACATCGTAATGTGCACTGAACATTTTGTTGAGGGTAGATTTCATATTATGTGTTCTTTACCGCAACAACAAAAGTTTATCTCAGCTTGTAACTTCACAGGTTACAAGATGGTTTCTTGCATGAACTTTTGGAAGGCATCTTGCCTGTTAAAATAGACCTCGGATGGGCTGACTGAGCAGAGTTTAAGTAGATCATAGTTTTCTGCCTAAAGCAAAGCATCAAATCCCAAATTCTCCCATGAATACAGTCACCATAGGTCTTCAGCGTTTTGAGTTTTATCTGGCGTCCAATGTTTGCATCAGAGGGAACACAGAGAATCGGGTTCTTAGTTTCTTTACCCAAGTCTTGTTAGTTTTATTATGGAAACATCACATGGTTCATTGGAGTGACAAGGAACCAGATGGTGCTTAAATCTGGGCTCTGAGATGTATGAACCATGAGATCTCAAATCAATAACTTGAGTCTTTCTCGGGCTCCATTCTGCTACCTTTAAAGTGGACAGGTACCTACATCTGGCAGTATTTTTAAGTATTAGATGATAATGGAATTGCTGGACCATGATAGCTCCATCTTTAGTTTCTTGAGGAAACTCCAGTTTTCCACAGTGACTGCACCAGTTCGCATTCCCGCCAACAGTGCACGAGGGTTCCAATGTCTCGACATCCTCGCCGATGCTTGTTATCTCTCATCGTTTTCGATGACAGCCAGTCTAACAAGGGTGACATGAAGTCTCACTGGGGTTTCAATTTGTCTTTCAAAGAGATCCCTGCACTCCCATGTTCACTGTAGCACTCCTCACAACAGCCACGATATGGAAACAGTGAATGAGTGGATAAAAAAGATTTGTTACATACATATAAATCTTCTCCTTAAATGTTTTGGGGACAAGGTTATCAGATCCTTTTAACAAAAATGCAAAATGACAGGGCTTCCAGGGAAGTGAGAGACCTGCATGAACAGAACGTGTGGTTTTAAAAAAAAGGAAAAAGAAAAAACTCTATGAGGGCATCCAAAAAAAGTCAAGGACACACTCCCTGGATCATCTCTATCAGTCCTTCAAGAACCCTCTGATTTTCCCCAAAAATGTATATGCACGTGCACACACACACACATCACTCCCTATCCCAAACCAGAATCTCACCACCTAAGCACCTACTCTACAGAAATTCTGGAGCTGTCCCTACCCAGAAGGTTTGGAACCAGACCCGAAGTTGCCCTTGCCTGTCCCTGAAAGATTCCCTCTTGCAAGGGATTTCCAGGAGGAGAGGTGGATGAGCTTGGTCACCAGGTAAACAGGCTCCTGTGGGCCACATCCTGCTATTGGGCTGTAGCAAGCGCTGTCAGTATTATCGATCAGACGGGTTGACCTGAGTGATAAAGGCAGGATATTTTTAGCAAGCAGCAGGTGACCTGGAAAGCCAGGTGTCAAGCTATGTGAGTAAAGAGAATGTGCCATCAAATAACTTATTTATTTGTAATGATGAGGACGGCACATTTTTAACAAGCCGCAAAGGCGATGTGCAAAGTCACCCTCAGGCATGGGATTAGAATCTGGCAAAGCGTGGCCTGAGCAAGAAATCTGGCCCCTGAACTGTATTTTTGTTTTAATAAAACTTTATTGGAACACAGCCTGTTCATTTACGTATTGTCTAGGGAAGCTTTTGTGGTCTTGACAGACACTGTGTATCCTGCAACATTGAAATATTTACCATGTGGCCCTTTGCAGAAAAAGATACAATAATACTGTATCACATACTTGAAACTTGGAAGAAGAAAGAATTTAAAAATTCTCATCACAAGAAAAACAAGTTCACAACTATGTGTGGTGATGGATATTAACTACACTTACGGTGGTGATCATTTTGCAATATATACAGATACCAAATCATTATGTTGTTCACCCGAAACTAAATTAATACCGCATGTCAATTATACTTCAATGAAAAAGCTAAAAATTAAGAGACACCTCTGACCGCTGAACTAGATGAATGAAGACAAGCTTGTCCCGAAACCGAAGAAGCAGACCAGAACCAGACGTCTTAAAAGATACAAAGTTTTATTAAACAAACCTGGAATGAATAGTATTATTACATAAATTAGGCAGCAGTAAAATCTTCCTAGGGTATATATACAAATCACAGTGATTTTCATTGTGCAAGAATTGAAAGAATTAGCAACAGACTGTTCTTCTTTTCCACATGAGAAGCTGGGACGACCCCACAGGGATCCCAGTGCTGGCTCGCCGGGGCGCACCGCACCTGCAAAGGCACTCCGTCTCGTGTCTGCCGCACCCCACGGCTGTCCCGGGGCCACCCGGCCAGGCTGCCCGTAGCACAGCACAAGGAAGAAGGAAGCTACGACCATTCTGCAGAGCTGAAGAACCATCTCAGAGGACAAGATGCCCTGAGTGTCAAAAGGCTTGAAATCCCATCTGCTAACACACACACGTAATGACTTTTACTTTAAATTAACAGAGGTGTCCACCAGGGAAGAGCCAGTGAAAGCACAACAGAATGCATTACAGCACAATAATTTATAGGAAACGGTGACAGAGCGTTTCCCTTTTACTACAAAGGACTGTTAAGCCCACGGGGTCTGCAAAGCAAAGTTGATAGGAAAATGTGACACTTGGCGAAACACCACTCCCGAACTCCACCGCCACCAAGACACAAACGCGCTCACGCACACACACACCAAACTACCCAAATACATTATTAACACAACAGTTCATGTGCTTGTCTTCTTGTTTTTGGTAAGTGGACATTGTCCACTGAAGGTGAAGTAAAGAGAAGGCCTTGTCACCTCCCTAAGAAACAGGGACACGCGGTACAGGTACACAGGACTTGTCTAACGCAGGTAACACCCATACTCTCGGTGGATGGACCTCCGCAAAAATAAGAACTCACGCATCACATCCTCAATCTCCACCACAGGAGCCCTCAGCGGCTTCTGTGAACATATTCATTTGGGGATGTAAAAATCAATCGGTTGGGGGGTGGGAAATCCAACCAAGTATTTTTCCTGCACTACAATAACCAAGTGGCTAGAAGGAGAATTTTGATGTGGTCCTAGGATCTGATGCAGCCTGAAGCACTCCCCGCGGGTGGGCAGCCCTCGGTGCCTAGAGAGTGGGGGCACTGGGGTCTCTACTTGATGGCATATTTTCACAGTTCAAGTGGTCCAAAATCTAGAGGCAGCTTAGGTCATACATAGAAATGGCAAATGCATCCCACGTCACGTGACTGTCTAGCGGTATTGGTGATTCTGTCGTTGGTAACAAGGGAGTCCTTAGGTAGAGAGTGCAGAATGAAACAGAACACTGTACCAGATGCTCATGGACTGGTGGGTGGGCAGGGATGGGAAGAGGAGTGTGAAAGCATCACGAGGACTTGAGCTGGGCACTCGCATCTTGTTGTCGGGCTCTCTCTTGACGTATCGTCACGTCAACAGCAGAAATCGAGATGTGCGCAGCACCACGCGGATACGTTTATGCCAGGCAGGGTTGTAACATATGTTCTGCAAGAACTGGAAGGTGGCCAACGCAAATGCAGGATATGCTGTAGTTTAATTTCCTTCTTAGCTTTGCAGAGTGCGTTCAAGGGGGTTGGTGACAATTCCCTTAGAAAAACACCACCCACCCCAAAATATTTCTTTGCAAAACACGTGTTTCCTGAGGATTTTTTTAAAATGGTATTTGTTTTTAAGAAAATATTGCCAACTCATAAAATTGCATAGAACAAAAGGAGTCTATCATTTTTTTTCTGATGCGAATTTTGTGAATATTTCCATGATGTTTCCTCTCATGACTTTTGCATGTAGATACCTGATTAGATACCTGAAAATTTCAGAGTGCCCCCACCGAGTAAACTATTTTTCAATTATATACAGTGAGTGTCCCATGTGTTTGAGACTCATTTTGATTAAGTCAGTCTTTGCATTACATCACTCTGCTTAATTCCAGTCCAGCCACGGGCCGTTAACACATGGCATGTGCCACCTCGAATATTGAAATGGCAAGACCGAGTTTAACACCATCTGGTATTCTTGAAATTCCTTTTAGTTTTTAATTTGTTTTGCATGGCTGATTGCCGATGACAATGTTTTTAAAGAACCATGTGATCTGTGCATTCCAATGTTGGCGTTTGTTGAGTGTGTGTGTGCATATCTGTCCAAAATTAAGGCATTGCATTTCATGCTTTCTTGAGGCTATTTTTCACATCCTATATTAAATCCGAGACAGTGAGAACTAAACCCGGGATTATGCACATGGGTCAATGTGTCTACATACAATGCTTTATCATGTTCAAGAAAGGTGTTTCATTTATTTTTATTTTTTTAAGCACAAGGCTCTAAAATAATAATAATTTATTTTTATAAGTCAGAGGATGTGAGATCTTTGCTTTCCCTCATGGGTTTTTATCTCAGGGCACCATCACTTTGCCGATTTAGCCTTATAACAGTCAATGATGAAACAGTTAAGAAACTTCAGGCTGAACCTGTTGCCCGTTCTGGTCCCCTACTGAATGCAAACAGCATGGGGATTGCTCGGTACAGACTAAAAACACCATTCTGTTGGAACATCCATCCATACAGCACACCCTTTAAAAATAATTTTTCTTTGAGTTACTCATTATAAAGAGTTTATTTTACTAAATCTTGTAGTCACTCTGACCTTACTCATTGGATTTGTATTTGAAGAGCAGGTCATGCACGAGAAAGGGGGAAATGTGCCTTCAATTTCAAGCTTGGGTGGGTGCACGTGTTCTTCATTCCACCTTCCAGCACATCTGCGTGCTTCGGACTTGTGAGTGGGATCTGGCCAAATATGGTAGGCAACCGCACGGCCCTTGACATTTTGCTGCTTAAAGAGATGTATGACTTTGCCATGCGGCGGCTCTCCACGTCCACAGACGTGCTTGCAGAAGAGAGGTACAAAGGGTTACATGGAAAGAAAAGGTCTTCCCAGGCACGGCACTGGAAAATAATGTCTACGATGGCCAAGAATCCACAAGGTGACTCAAGAACATGGGAGCTGGAGAAGCCTTGAGAGGGTGCCCAGGCTTGCCTCTTCCCCGCACCCATCTCACCATCACACCTCCCAGGGCAAGCACTGCTCCCATCCCCGCTGCCCAAGGAGCTGGACTTTTCCAGGCCAACCCTGGGAAGAAAGGAAGGGTACAGAAGGGGTCTTGGAGGTCTGTGTGGGTGTCCCTCTGCGGTCACCAAAGGCTCTGGCACCCACTAGTTAAGCGCACAGACGTCCCTGCAGAAGGTCACGGTTGAGCCCCACGACCAGACACAATGCAGACATGGCAACTCTGTTTGTCCAGCTGAGTCACGGTCAGCAGAGAATGGGCAACACCTTGAGATTTGTACAGCGAACTTCAGAATGAGGAAGAGAAGCACAAGACAAAGCAATGGATCACGGAGAGCATGGACCCCTAGGACCTCTTTACACGCCCTGTTTTCTGGGAAGATCCACATCTAGCCAACACACTCACTGGAGCCCACTCCACATCCGCCTTGCATTATGTCAATCCCAAGGGGAAAGCATTTGCAGGGTGCTCTTCATGGTATCTTCACGATCAGGTCCAGAGAGGAAAAGACAAAATCTCAGCCACCGATAAGCACGCCCTACCTACGAGACAAGAGTGTGCCGGACACACCCAAAACAACATTTACGAGGATAGAAACAAGACAGGTTAATTTCTACTATGCTGAACACTGACATCCTACAGCTCATTTGCATCTTATTTTTCCCACAATGGAAGTTAAAAAAAAGAAAGTTAAAAAAAAAAAACACGTTTGCATGAAGGTCATCCATGCAACTGAGCCAACAGTCATTTGTTAGCTCTGCATTTTGTTGGAGACAGAGCTCAACTGGAATTTTAATAGGTAGCCACTAGCCTCAACCCCCCCGCCGCCCATGGAGTATGAAATTTCTGGATGTGATGCAGGAAATTTCTGGACTGTGTTCCGTTCCTTGAACAACGTTAATGGCCATTGGTATTCTCAGACTCAAATTCAAACTGATACACCCTTGTCTTCCCTTCTGGCTTCAAGACCTAAAGTCACCAGACATGAAGCACTAAAGACATGGGATGTGGACCACCACATGATGTTTTCTTCACAAGCTACAAAATGCACATCAGACGATAAAAAATGCACACATCATATCTGTCTTAGCTTTTGTCCCCAAGAAAAAGATTCTTGAAAGAGCAATTTGGAAAATAAAAATCATAGACTCTGCCAAGTATGAAGATTTACATCACGGTACAATTCCTGTGCACCAGACATATGGTCTTTTTATACACACACACACACACACACACGCGTGCACGCACGCCATCTGTGGTTATAACCGAACACGTTCAGTTCAAACTTATAAAGTTAAGTCTGTGAGGAAAACCAAGATATCACAGTAGGTTCATCACACTAAGAGATAAGATAAAATCTACAACCAAACAATTTTCCAAAAGGTCCTACTGTGCAGTAGATTTCCAGTTGCTTAATGATGCTTAATTTCCAGTTGCTTAAATAATGCCAGGTCCATGACTTTGTACGGATATCCAGTCTCTTTATATACATCCAGATTTATAGAATATGGAAATGTCCTTATCCCGTGGACACAACCCTTCTTCAGGGCTGATGTGCAGCTCTGATGTGCAGGTTCAAATCATCCTGTTTGCAACATGAAATAAAAAAGAATTTTGTTAGTTTTCAGAATAACTGGGTAAGTTTTGTAATAATCATACTAATAATTCAAAAATAACTCAATAATACACACACAAAAACCAACTTTCCATTGAAATTCTTCTTGCAAAGACCCATAAGCACGAATTCTAAGGGGTGGGAAATGCTTAATAAAATAATTAAGCAGTGAGATGCCCGGGTTGGCTCAGTCGGTTCCCAAGGATACGCACCGCCTTGAGAAAGTTATTCCTATCTGCAGAATCTGCTAAAAGGTAGCCGGGGCAGCTGGGGGCACAACTCCTAACCGTGAATAGAAAACTATCCACTGATGGGGATGCGGAGAAAGGGGAACCCTCCTACACTGTTGGTGGGAATGCAAGCTGGTGCAGCCACTCTGGAAAACAGTATGGAGGTGCCTCAAAAAGTTGAAAATAGAGCTACCATATGATCCAGCAATTGCACTCCTGGGTATTTACCCCAAAGATACAAAAGTAGGGACCCGAAAGGGTACGTGCACCCCGATGTTTATAGCAGCAATGTCCACAATAGCCAAACTGTGGAAAGAGCCAAGATGTCCATCAACAGATGAATGGATAAAGAAGATGTGGTATATATACACAATGGAATATTATGCGGCCATCAAAAGGAATGAGATCTTGCCATTTGAAACGACGTGGATGGAACTGGAGGGTATTATGCTGAGCGAAATAAGTCAAACAGAGAAAGACATGTATCATATGACCTCACTGATATGAGGAATTCTTAATCTCAGGAAACAAACTGAGGGTTGCTGGAGTGGGGGGTGGGGTGGGAGGGATGGGGTGACTGGGTGATGGACACTGGGGAGGGTATGTGTCCTGGTAAGCGCTGTGAATTGTGCAAGACTGTTGAATCTCAGATCTGTACCTCTGAAACAAATAATGCAATATATGTTAAGAAAGAAAAAAAGAATAAGAAGAATGTAGCAGGAGGGGAAGAATGAAGGGGCGGAAATCGGAGGGGGAGAAGAACCATGAGAGACGATGGACTCTGAAAAACAAACTGAGGGTTCTAGAGGGGAGGGGGGTGGGAGGATGGGTTAGCCTGGTGATGGGTATTGAGGAGGGCACATTCTGCATGGAGCGCTGGGTGTTGTTCACAAGCGGTGAATCATGGAACACTGTATCTGAAACTAATGATGTAATGTATGGGGATTAACATAACAATAAAAAAATAAAAAAAAATTAAAAAAAAATTTCAAAAAATGAAGTGTAAAAAAAGAAAAAAGAAAACTATCCACTGAGTACACGACAAACCCCATCGGACGGCAAATTTGTGTTTCCTTAAGTAAATTTAACAGTATCTCTGTTACAAAAAGGCCCCAGTCCTCTGACTTATCAACGAACTGTCCTTCACTAGAAAACATACCATGTCTTCCATCATTTAAAGATGACTGGATAAAAATAACACATAAAATATTATGGGAAAATCATTCAAAATTGAAGCAAATGAAGAGAACAGAAAATAAAACCTGAATTTAGAAACCCCTTCTATTTTTAAAATTCGTAACTGGCCTTCACTAGCTTTGCAGGAGCTGGAAAAGCTAAAGAGAGTCTTTAAGAAAACCTCAGGAGAACAATCATTATGTGTTGAAAAGACTAAAACCCATCAAGCAGACATGTTCCATTCTCATCCACACGGCCACCTGTTTCTCTTACTGAATTTTTGTTTCCATGTTTTAACTTTTAGGCAGGTTTCCTCTCATTATCTGCATGGCAATACCAGCCGAGAGTAGAGGTTTCTGGTATACCACGCCTCCCTCCCTGCAAGGAGGGCTCTATAACAGTGGCAATTTGCACATGATATTGACCGGACAATTATTTCTCCCATTCCTCATAAGCACTGTTGGGGGGACAGAGGCAAAAAACAAGAAAAGTCAAGGAGTAGACATATCATCGGCAGTATCTTGCTTCTCTTCCTTCCCGCAATTTTTCTTGCCTGGGTGTCGTGAGAAGGAAAACCTGATTTAAGTGGTGTATGTCACCGAGCTCCTCACAGAACTGGAGTAACTGAAAGGTCTTTACTACCCACATTCAAAATCCTTCAAAGTCATCAAGTCATAGATTCCACAAACACAGAGTCATAGACCTTCAAAGGTTCCAAGAAATGAGAGACTCAAAAATCCATTCTTTTAAATGTCAAATGGAGCTTAGCAAATTCCATAGGAGGTGTTCACTGCTGTCATCAGTTTTTAGTGAAAAGGGGACCTAAAAAAAACCCTTTTGAAAATATTTGGTAGGTATCTATGAGGAAGCTGGTGTGGGACTCAGGGTTTCCAGAACACAAGAATTCAGGAATCTTTACCAAAGGGGCTGTGTCCCTGGAATGCAGGCGTCTTACTTAGCCCTAGATTCTCCCCCAGCAGGTGTGGGATGTTGGGGGCAGTGCTGTCTCCGGGCCACACCACGGCTTGAGTAACACACCCCAGGGCGTTGATGAAGCTGATGCTCGGAAGGACTCCATCTAGCTCCGCCCCACTGCTCGAGTTCCAGTGGATGAGGGAAGCCCCACTCCAACAACGCAACATCCCCTTGAGGTGAGGACACGTCAACCTCACCAATGCGTAATTACTAAAACTAAAGATATACCTCCCAGATGAGGATTCCTGTCCTCAGAAATTCTTGAAGACTTCCAAATCTTTCGGTGACACTGGAGGGGCCGTGTTCCAGTCATTCTCGGGATACGCTTCAAAGTTGGAGGTATCACCCTCGCCGCATAGCTTGGGCACAATGGGGGGCTGCAGGGCAGGGGCAAGACACAAAGGCACAGTCAGAAGGGAATGGTGTGTACCTGGATGGGACGTGCATCCCTTTATGTCTATGACTTCGCATACAAATGGAGATGGTTTGGGGGGAAAAAGCACAAAACATCGAAGTTGTCCTTCCTTTGTTTATGAACGTGGAAAGCTTTGAATTGGAGATACTGCCAATAAGCTATCCGCCAATGGTGCAGTACGGGGAAGGAAGGGAGGAAGGATGGTAGCCAGCCCTTGCTTCTTAAATTCTAGACTGGAGAACCACCCAGATTCCTTGTTAATGCAGATTCCAAGGCCTGCCCAGGTCTGAGTGATTCTGCGGTAGCTGGTCCAGTGGCCAAGAGCTTGGAAAGTCCCAGAGAGATGTCACGAAGAAGCTCCAGTGTTAGTATCACCGAAGCCAAGCCTCAGTCCCGTATCGATAAAATGAGGTCACTGGCATTGAAAAGGAGGTCAGCCAAAGGTTCCCGTAGAGGGCCAGCCAGTAAATATTTTTGGTTGTGCAGGCTGTAGAATTGCTGTGCTGACTACTCAGCCTCTGCCCCGGCAGGGCGAAACCAGCCACAGACAACATGTAAATCAATGCAGGTGGCCGTGTGCTAATAAAACTTTATTTACAAAAACAAGCAAGGGGCTTCGGGAGGAAATAGAGCAAGAGAGTAACACTTGGTAATGCATAACCTTCTAAGATTGATTTGGTTTTTGAACAATGAAAATATATCATTTAGTCAATTAAAAAATAAGTCATTTAATACAATAAAACACTTAAAAGCAGGTCATTGAGACACTGGTGGTCTGGGCTGGACCCTAGGTTTTGGGCTGGGGGCCAGGCATAAGCATTTTTAAAGTCTTTCCACTGATTCTAAAAAGGCCAAGGTTGAGAATGTCGTTATTGAAGACTCATGTCAAAAATACATTTCAATCCTGGGTCGCCTGGGTGGCTTAGTCCGACTGTTGATTTCGGCTGAGGTCATGACCTCAGGGTCGTGAGATCAAGTCCCCCAGCGGGTCCACGCTCAGTGGGGAGTTGGCTTGAGATTTTTCCCTCCCCCTCTACCCCTCCCCTGCTCACATGTGCATGCTCCCTTTCTTTGTCTCTCTAAAATAAATCTTTAGAAATATATATATACACTATATATATATGCAATATATATATATATATATATATATATATTCAGTTCAAAGAAAGGTGATCTAGAAAATATTCTCCATCTAATCTACCACCATCACTGCATAATATCCGTAAGTGCTGGACAAACACCTAATCTGTGTTACACCATTTACCATTCCCGATTAGAAACTGGTGGGATGGGACTCATCTTAGTCACAGTTCCAGTGAGGGACAGAGCCAGGTCTCAAAAAATCCAATTTTAAAATGTGGGGTCTTTTTTTTTTTTAAACATTTTATTTATTTATTTGACAGAGAGAGACACAGGGAGAGAGGGAACACAAGTAGGGCGAGTGGGAGAGGGAGAAGCAGGCTTCCCGCTGAGCAGGGAGCCCGATGTGGGACTCGATCTCAGAACCCTGAGATCATGACCTGAGCTGAAGGCAGATGCTTAACGACTGAGCCACCCAGGCACCCCGTAAAATGTGGGGTCTTAATCCATTACCTCTAGGTGTCTCTGTAGCACTAAGATTTCCACTGAAAAGGGATCTTGGCTTATTAACGATTTGAGATGATCAGCTGTATTATACAAATTAATTATGTATCAGCCATAAATAAACAAGTCAGAGTCAGACTCTGCCCCTTGCCGAAGACAGGTAAAGGATGCTGAGCTGACAGTTGCCCACGTACGTATGTTGTACCTTCAGTTTCCTTTGTGGGACCGCCTCCCAATCCACAGTTCGGAACCACCGGTGTCGTTTCACGTCATCCGCTCCATTCTTCAAAAGAAACAGGCATCATCAGTAGACAGAATTTTGACAGGACAGGGAAGAAAATATTCCAGAGAATCTCTACTTTACTCAGTATAGAATAAAAAAAATTAAATCAAATTTAAACAGTGTGCTATGTTTTGAGTAATGGTCCCTGGACCATGAGCTAGGAGGGGAAACGTATAAATGAAGGTGTTTGTTCTGTTCACTTTAATTCATAATAGAAACAAATCCCATCATTACTACTCTGGACCACACATAAAAGTAAGACTATGGTCAGGCTCCTGAGATAAAACAAGACAGACACACGGTCATTTCTGAGTCTGCCACCTGTTTTCGTCTTGACAGTTTTCTTTGGTACTTAGCATCCTCATCATACAGACCTGGAAACCAAGGTTCACTAAATGGTGTAACTGGCTAATTATTGTGAAGCTAGTAAATCACACGACTAGGACTCAAACCCATGATGTCCAACTTCAGAGATCTGAACAGCTACCCAGCAGAACCTTCCAATCATAGTATCAGTGTGTTTGTGTAATAGTAACGGTGTGTTAAGGTCTGTCTGCTTCCTTCTCGAGGGTGATGCCAACAGCCAACTTGCAGATGCCAATGGCATCATGGTCTTTGAAAATCCCTCCCAGGTGTTCAGCCTTTGACCCTACCCTTCTTCTCCCTTTTAACGGCCCTTGGAGCAACTTTTTTAATCTATTAAATGTTGGGAGTTATTAAGATAGAAACACATGAATTCTGTGACATAGGAAGAAGCCAATGGATCTGAATATAACAAAGTTTGTGAAATGTCACCTGGAACCTATGCAGAAGAACTTATTTGGAAATAGGGTCTTTGCAGATATGATTAAGCGAAGGATCTTAGAAGAGCTTATCCTGGATCAGGGTGGCCCTAAATCCAAGGACAGGTGTCCTTGTAAGAGACAGAAGAGGAGAGACACAGACACAGAGGAAAAGCCACGTGAAGATGGAGGCAGAGACGGGAGGGATGCGGCCACAAACCCAGGGATGCCTGGAGCCCCAGAAGCTGGAAGAGGAGGAAGGACCCTTCCCTGGAGCCTCTGGAGGGAGCATGGCTCTGCCCCGCCTGGATCTCAGCGGCCCTGCCCCGCCTGGATCTCAGACTCTGGTCCTTTATTATAGCAGCCACAGGACACAAATACATCCAAATCAACAGAGGGTCCTGAGAGTTTGGTGGGAATCAAACCTCACACAGAGGTCTACTGTGTCTCCCAAGACTAAAGCAGACAAGACCAACGCACTGCCCACGTTTAAGTTCCTCCATGGATGTCCAGAACCAGAAATAGCTAAGATGTTCCCAGATTCTCTTAGATTCAGTGGTGCCACAAGAGAACAAAAACATGCATATAAGATATCATACCATTTATGCAACCATCTCTTAAATGTATTCCCCTCCACATGAAAAGTTTGTGAAAATCATACACTATGTACACATTCTCAAATGATTAATTCACACACAAATGTGCACGCCTATGGTTATGGCACTATTCACAACAGCCAAAAGGGGGAAACAACTCCAATGTCCATCAACGGATGGATGAGTAAGCACAATGGGGTCCACCCATGAGTGTGACTCGGCCATAAAAAGGAACAAAGCACTGACACCTGCTAGCATGTGGACGGACCCCGAAAACATGATGCTCAGTGGGAGGAGCCAGACGCAAAACATCACTTATGGTGTGATTCATTTACATGAAAGCCCAGAACAGGGAATTCTACAGAGACAGAAAGCAGATTAGTGGTTGGTCAGGGCAGGAGGGATGGAAGGATTGGATAACAATAGCATAGGGTTTGGGGTTTCTTTTTGAGATAAAGAAAACGTTCTTTAACACGGACTGTGGGAATGGCTGCACAACTCTGGAAACGTATTAAAAGCTGTTGGACTGCACTCTTTCAATGGGGAGGCGCGTACGGTATGTGACTTATAGGTCAATCATGTTATTTGAACAGTCGAAATAAATAAGCAAAATACCGACATCTTCGAGATGATGGGTGAGTCGTTTACTCGTTTGTGGAGAAGAAGGGATGCGGTATAGACCCAGGTGGATTTCGCACGCCCAGACAACCAGATTTGAAATGTAGCCAACAATTAAACACGATCTCCGTGCCTTTGTTTCTATTAATGGAAACGTATGGTGCCAAGTGACGGGAGTGTCTAATGGATGATACATATGAAAACGAACACTGACCTTCATGTTTCCGAGGCGTCTGGTTCTGTCAACAACAAGCAATTTCCTAATGAGGTCTCTATTTGCGGGAAAGAGACAAAAAGAAGATGCATCTTGATACGGACCCAAGGAAACACAGCATGTCAACCACAATAAAATGTGCCCACCACGTTATGTATCGGGAGAGAGAATCAATTTTCATTTTGCCTCAACATTTTCTCTCAATTGTTTCTTCATTCACCGATACTCATTTCTAAATAATTTATGGAAAGCGGGGTTGGCTACACAGAGCAACAGAGTGAAGGGGAAAAGGTTCATTAAATCATTGTGCAGAAAACGAGCCTTTCAAGAGAACATGCGAAAAAATTACGTGCCTGCCCCAAGTATAGCGATATTTCACTTAAAATACACCCATGAGGCTGTCCTTGCCAAAGAGAAGACATCTGCTTTTACCAAAATGAATGGCCACGCTTTGCCCTAAGGGTCTACTTATTTATGGGATTCTGGCCGTACGCTGCTTGCTCTCCTATAACATGTGAGTCCCTTAGACCCTGCTGCTCCACTCATTCCTTCCTCCTAAATAGCAGGCTGTTTCAGAACACAGGCCCCTTAGGATTAGGCCAGGCCAGTTAGGATCTGACAGTTAAGAGGAGTATCAAGACATTCAGAGGACAGGCTAGTTCTAAGAATAAAAGGTAAAGAAGTAAAAATTGTGTGTGTGTGTATGTCTTTGCACATAATAAAAAGAATATATTATGTATAGTAGTATCTAGAGACTTCAAATATATATTGGAATCCCCCAGACCAATCAAAAGACCCATGGCCCAGCTTCAAGAAAGCCATGACACAACTTTACAAGACTAAGATGTACCTTATGCCCAGCCCCAGACTCACACCACAGCGTGGGCTCTGTGACCAGCTGGGAAGGCTGAGATTCCAAGGCCCGTGGCGATGTATGTGGAGGTCCAGGGTCCCAAGATCCCCGGTGCCTTATGTCTAGACTGTGAATCACCAAACACCACGCTCCTCAAACAATCCCAAATAAATGTGTTTTTTTTTCCTTCTCTTTCCCCACTATTTACCCCCCTGTCAGCCCTGTTAGTGCATATACTTAGAGCTGTCTATACTGGGATTCTAAATCAATGACATTTTATTTAAAATATAAAATCAAACCCTCACAAAACAAAAGTCCCAAAAGCAAAGGGTATGGATGTAAAGGGACCGTCCAATATGGCAAAGCCGTGTAGGATCTCTGGACGTGTCTGAACTCTGGGCGGGCCTGCAATCCTGGGACGGGCTCTGTAGCCATGGGCAATCGCTTTATTCACAGCGCCCGAAATTCTAGATCTTACTCACTATCTTGCCTGGCTTCTCTGTGACCACTGAGACAGGAAGAAACCCTGGTTAGGTATTTGGTCTACCAAACTGGCAACAAGCCCCAAAGCTCTGATGTCCTTTCAGCTGTCTAAGCTCCTGTAAGGAATCTCAGTGTCAATCCAAAGACACAAGTGCCCAGGCAGGAAGGTGACACAGCCAAACGCCGAGGTTGTGCGAACCAACAACAGAAGACCTTGAGAACCTGAAAGTCAAAATTCCACTGTCATGGCACCCAACGGCAGTGATTTGGATATGCAAGCCTCATGAGGGTCCTGCTTCTCAGCCAACTCAGGATGATCTAGGCAACACTGGGAAGAAGTGAGGTTCTTCTCAACCACCATCTGCCATCAGCAACTGCATCCAAGGATCCCAGGTTCCTGCTCTGGCTGAGCCCTCATGTTGGGAACACGGGGGTCCCAGGGCAAGAGAGAAGAGGAGCCTGGGGCTGCTAAAATGAGAAACATTCTAGACCAAAGGATAGCAGCGCTGACACTGCTGGTTCTCTCTTCAGAATTGACTACAAGGAAAAAAGGCGTAGGTAGCAAGACACCAGACGTAGATTAAACTTACGTTTGTTGTATTCCATTCTTTTCCATGGAACGGTGTAAACTTACTCAATATTTCATATGACTGACCTGAGCCCTTGCCACCAATGATGGAAGAAATGACCTCCGAATTTATGCATTGTCCCTTCTCTGGGGAAACGTGTCTAGGAAGAGCTGAAGTCATTCCTTGTAAGAGGAAGTGAATACATCCTCTGAGGGTCTGCCTAGCCTAAGACCTTCAGGGGGTCTCCACAAGGGGCTGATTTTGAGAATGCAAGAGACAGTCCACGCTCATTTTACCTGGAGCAAGCACACCAACAGCAACAGCTAAGCCACAGCTGTATACGTCAGGCTGGATTCCACCAGTGTGCACCCACGGCAAGCTGGCAGATGTTCACACCCCCTAGATTCACCCAGAATGTCAATGGTCTAAGGTCACCCATTGGCCAAGCTGCCAATGGGTGTAAGTAGATTTTAATCCAAGCAAACCGCTGGTCAATTGTTGGCACATACACAAGTAAATTTTTTAAAAAGTCCATGTGACAAAACGTCACTCAAGTCCAATGGGATCTGGACCCTGGAGGAGAAATTCTATATAATAGTTTTCATTTCTTTCTAGGGAAAATAAACTTTTGACTGCTCGATCTCCCTCTGCACCTCCCTGTCTTACCATTCGCGGGACAGAGTACCCACCTTCTGGGTGATTATTTTTAATGGAACTTAGTTTGTTTTTTTTTTTTAAGATTTTATTTATTTATTTGACAGAGAGAGAGACAGTGAGAGAGGAACACAAGCAGGGGGAGTGGGAGAGGTAGAAGCAGGCTCTCTGCGGAGCAGGGAGCCCGATGCGGGGCTCGATCCCAGGACCCTGGGACCATGACCTGAGCTGAAGGCAGATGCTTAACGACTGAGCCACCCAGGCGCCCCGGAACTTAGTTTTTTTGCTAGTCTTCTAAACTTGCCTGCTGTGTCAAACACAACACAACCTCTGGCCCAACCAGCCCAGAGAAACACTGTCTTCTACTTGGACGGAGAGCCTCTGGAGGAGTGAGATGACCTTCACCACTCAGAAAAGCGACTGGATGCAGCCAGCCGTCCCAGCAGCTGACCCAGGGTCATGAAACCAGTTTTCTCTGAACTCGCTGCCCATGGGCCACTTTAAAAAATAGCCAAGAGAGAGAAAAGTTTAATTCTTGACTAAATGCAGTTAACCACCTTGTGATCAGCAGGGCTTGGTGCACCCAGCACTTCACCTGGGAAATGCAAGGAAAGAACTAGAAATCATGGTACAAAAATGTCTACAAGGTGACCAGATGGACGAAGGTAACTGGAATGCCAAAAGCATTCCGAGATTTTTAAAAACTTTTCTCCCCGCTGTTACCACAAATTTAATCAACTGCATACCCAAAGTTACTAACATTGAAGCCGGAGAAAAGTTCTCATAGCAGGTGTTCATCAGCCTCAATTTTAGCATGAAAAAGGAATTTAAGAATGAAAATAATTTAAGCAGGAGGAAAAAGAGACAGCCTGCTAAAGCCATCAACACTCCCGCCAACTGCAAAACCAGCTAAAGGAGGTGGGGAGTTGGGAGGGACCCTTTTCGTCAAATACCCAAACGGCTCTCTTACTCAATGTGATTCACAAATGCCTTTATTGGGTAACTGTAAATGTCATTTCTCTCAAGACACATAAAATCTGGCCAAGAGTCACAAAAAGGCTAAGTCTCATTACAGTAGAATAACGACCACCTTTTCCCGTCTTGTGGAAAAGCTGACTGACCAGAAGACGTGAAACACAGAGCAGAAAGAACGGCAGTAAGCTGCCTGCTCTGTGATTTTCTTGTCTGTGATTTTAAAAATAAACACCCCCGACGAGGAGGGAAACAGTTTACTTACTTTACACTGAAATCCAAATGTCTGGGGAAATCTATTTTGCCTGCAAGGATTTTTTGATAAATGCCAAATGGGTTGTCATCAAAAAACGGAGGAAACCTGTAAGAAAAATAAACACCTATTTTTAGCAGAGAGCAAGCACGGAAACAAATCCCTGCTTTGTAATGAGCACTGTTTCTGCTTGACGCAAGCAGGACATTCAAAATGTCACCTCCCCTTCAGACCGTGAGCGAAGTTCTTTGTATTCTTCACATTTACGGCACTGTGTGGCACGTGGTAGAGGTGTTTGACAAATGTGAGCAGGGCACATGGAAGAGGATGGGTAATACTGTGTCCTATTTTTTTTTTTTTTTTTTGGTTCGAGTAGACTCTACCTCTATAAGCAGCCAGTATTTGAATCTCCATAGTAGATGAATTCACGTAGGTCACACTTAGGGAGCTGGGTGAGAGCAAGGCTGGTTCCTAACTCGTACCTTTAGGCCACAAAGATCTAGCACATTACAGCCAGCAGTCCATTTTTATAAATAAAGTTTTATTGGCAACGCGGCCATGCTCACTCACTTATGTATTGTTGTCTATGGCATAGTTATCAGAAGTAAAGATTGTAGTCCTAGCATAGAAACCAACAGATGTGTCTTCTCTAACACCTTGAAATAGAAAAAAAAAAATCTGAAATAAGCCAAGTAAGAAATATACTTAAAACTGCAAAGAGCTAGAAAAATAAAAGAAAATACAAAAGTTAATAAATATATGCCAGATACCTACCTACATGCCCCGAGGCACAAGTTGTACTTTTGGTATTTGCTCAGAGTGCTGAAGGCAAAGACCCTGAACTCAAAAGGACACCGCTAATGGGATCCTTTAGAAATAGCACTTATAATTCACTAAAATAAGCACTGGAAATATCTTAGAAAATGGAGTTTTCATGGGGTGGCTCAGTCAGTTAAGTGTCCGACTCTTGATTTCAGCTCAGGTCATGACCTCAGGGTCGTGAGATCGAGCCCGACATTGGGCTCCCTGCTCAGTGCAGAGTCTGCTTGAGATTCTCTCTCTGCCTCTCCCTTTGGCCCCACCCTCCACTTGTGGTCTTTCTCTCTAAATAAATAAATAAAATCTTAAAAAAAAAAAAATGGAGTTTTCAAATGATATTCTGATGGAAGATGGCAACTTTCAATAGGCAAAAAAAAATTTCCTGTTGACTTCAAATCCATTTCTGACGTTTAAAAAAATAAATAAATAAATAACCAGAATACAGTGAGTGCAATGGTGGTCTCCAAAAGATATATCCATGTTCTTACCCTGACAAAATGTGAATGGGAGCTTATTTGGAGAAAGAGGCTTTGCATTTGGGATTAAGTGAAAGATCCTGACATGATCTAATCTTGGATCAGGGTGACCCTAAATCCAACAACAGGTGTTCTGATAAGAGACAGAAGAGGAGACACAGACCCAGAGGAGGAGCCACATGAAGACGGAGGCAGAGATGTGAGGGACGCAGCCATAAGCCCAGGGGTGCCTGGAGCCCAGAAGCTGGAATAGGCAGGGAGAACCCTCCCTTGCCCCGCCTGGATCTCCACTTCTGGGCCTCCAGGCCTGGGAGAACATGGATTGTAAGCCACCATGTTTTTAGCCATTTGTCCTGACAGCTACTAATACACAGAACACACACATTTAACTCTGCACATACATTATAGAGAAGTGAAAAACTGAAAAACTAAAGAATAGAATATAAAATACAAAAAAAAAAAAGGAAATTAATGGGAAAGTTGAGGGAGAAGAGGTAGGTGAATAAGGAAAATGGAAGACACTCAGTAAACGTGAAAGTGTAGCCATGTGTGATAAAGGCATAAAACAGCTTTTGTTCTTACGTGACATTTCAGATACACTTTGTTTTTTATTTTATTTTTTTATTTATTTATTTTTTTTAAAGATTTTATTTATTTATTTGAGAGGGAGAGAATGAGAGAGAGAGCACTTGAGAGGGAGGAGGGTCAGAGGGAGAAGCAGACTCCCTGCCGAGCAGGGAGCCCGATGCGGGACTCAATCCAGGGACTCCAGGATCATGACCTGAGCCGAAGGCAGTCGCTTAATCAACTGAGCCACCCAGGCGCCCTCAGATACACTTTGGAGTGAGCCGAGGCTCAATGCTCAGAAGGCCGCAGCGTAATCTCTGAGCCGCTGCTTATTTGGGTTTCATAACTACAAGTACTTTGGCCACTGCTGCTTCTAGACTTACGAGCTACCACGTCCCGAGAAACTGCGCAGGGCAGGCCCAGGAGGAAAGGTCTATGTGCGCACAGACACTCATCGGGTCCACGCCAGCCGACTACGCCTTCGAGTTAATAGCTCCTGAGTCAACCGTTGCTGGTCGGCCAGATGCTTTGTCTTACAGTGGCTGGGGAGGTCAGACTCCGTTCTTGGGTGGCGGCCCCGTCTGAGGACAACTGGCTGTATGATTTCATCGGGGGAAAGGCGCACATTCACGAACAGCGCGTTAAACACCAGGAGAAAATGTGTCATTCATACCTAACAACATTTATGGACAATAATTATTAAACAAAGTGTTCTCAGGAAGCAGGCGTTACATGAGTGTATCATGGGGAAGGTATGTTAGTAGTAGTTTAACGAGCGGAAAAAAATGATAATAAATGAGCAGTACCAGATCTTGCCCGAAGGAAGAAGCAAGGAGAACGGGAATCTGAGAATGAGCCCTGCCCTTGCATGTGGAAAGTGCCCTAAGAAATCTTCAAATCTGTCTTTAATCCAACAGAATAGTTCCAGCTCTTAAACAAGCACTGAGAGCTCGTTATGTAAGTGAGCTAAAGATATCGAGGGACCCGGTGGCGCCCTGAAGGACGACCCGCTCGTGGGCATGAAGGAAGCTCAAGAGCTTCCTCTCCCAAGTTCACGCCAACTTTGCTACTGTTTCCATCATCTCTCCATGATGACCTGGACATATCCGTTCTCCCCACCTACACCTACCAGGAGAACGGACTGTCCAGAAACAGGCACATCGTGGTGGTAACGTCACGCTCCTGATCACCTTCTTGCACAATCATAGGAGGGGCTGGCCTTGGCAGGCGGGCACTCTGGACATCGGTTCAAGGAAAAGAAGGAAGAGTTTTTGGAAAGAAAACAGAACAGGGAGGTGCTACCGGTCCACCGTTTTTGACGTCTTCCTCAAAGACCCCCTCCTCTGGTTACGTGCGTAGAAAACGTAAAGCCCGCATCCTTCTGAGAAAGTGGCAAGGACAAGGGGACGGGCTGTGCACCCGGAGGAGGGCAGAGTGTAGAGTAGGAAAGAGTGCCAGGGACACCCTGTCTGAAGTGTTGACGGCTGTGATTCTCAATGTGGGGTCCCACGGAACCCTGGGGTTCCGTAAGTCTCGTTTGGGAGCTTCGGGGGGGGCTTTTTTTTCTCCAACCCCCCCTGACCGCAGATCTGAACGTGGATGCTGCAGGACACCTCCAACCGCTACCAGAGAAACATGGGCAGGAGAGGAAGCAGCTGCAGGGGACAATGAGGAAATTCAGAAGTGGTCCAGGGGAAGGCTGAAGTCTGGCGGAACTGCAGACGGAGCCAAGGAATGCCCAGGAGGGATCGGCGGGGCTTGTGGCATCAACACGGACTCGTGTCTCTCAAGATATCCCTCCAGAAAGCCTTGACCCCCTCCAACTACAAATGCGTAAATGAAAATACATTACAATGAACACACAGGTCCCTGCCTCGTATGAAATGCAAAGGTCAGCTCAGAGTGTTTTGGTTGGGAGTGGGTTTTAACGATTCATCATCAATTATTCTAATAAGAGCCTCATAACATATTAGATCCTACTTCATTATTTTCTATTCTACTCCTGATATTCTAGTATATTATATTGGAAATACATTATTGCTAATATTCTATGAGAATATTAAAAACATTCTATTTTCTAATATCCTAAAACAGCGTGTTCTAATATTTGAATGGATTATATCCTAATAATATTCTAATCATTCTAATAGTTATTTTTAACATAATAATCCTAATATATTCACTCTAATATGTACTAATTTTATTCTATATTCTATATTCTATATTCTAATTTTATTCGATTTTATTCTAATTCCAATAATTTTCTTAAATTCCATCAGTATTATTTTCCAAACTTGTATTTACTAATAACATCTCATAGTACTATATTCTATACACAGAATATATCCTACTAGAATGTACCGTAGTAATACAGAGAAAACAGAGCTCGGGAACTTCATCTATTAAGCCCTGGCCGCCAGGGTTCATTTATCGTTAAACAATGCTGACCTCTAGTGGTCAGTAATATTAAGGAAGGCAAATGTGCGGCAGGGCATCTGAGGGGAATCTGATGAATATGGGCACATAAATATTCACAACTGTTGTATCTTCTCAACGGATGGGACCTATGCGTGATTCATGTTAACCTTCTGCTCTGCTTGGGACTTCATGGGCTGGGGTGTCTATTAAGAAATTCGGTTCTGTTTGATTTGCTAGACCGGTCTGGGTGAAGAGTAATGGAAAAATACAAGAGACCAGAAAGATGATGGATGGATGGATGGATGGATGGATGGATGAATAGATACACAGGCAGACAGGTAAAGAGAATACATAGATGACAGATAGATGGGTGGGCGGGTGGATGGAGCGATAGATGGATAGATGATGGATGGATGGATATATAGATACATAGATACAGGGATAGATTGATGGATGGATGGATGGACTGATAGATCAAGAGGTATGATGGATGGATGGATGATGGATAGACAGACTGGGAGACAGGATGATAGATAGATAGATAGATAGATAGATAGATAGATAGATAGATAGATAGACAGATAGATATAGGGATGCACGCATGGATGGATGGATTGATGGATGGAAGGAAGGAAGGAAAGATAGACAGGTAGATAGAATAGACAGGTGATGGATGGATAGATGGATTGATAGACAAATGGATGGACAGATGGATGGATAGATATGATAGATATAGAGAGATAAGATGGTAAGAGAGGACAGACACATAGATGATAGATACACGGGTAGACAGTTGATAAATAGATAATAGACACGCAGACAAATAAATACAGGTTTTCACAAGACTCCACTCTGGCCACACCCTCAGTGCAGAAATACACCTCTTCCCATCATTCTTTCCAACTGAAAGGGAAGGTTTCCAGGCAAAAAGCTCTGGTCTTTCCCTGCAGGGAATCAGGTGTGGAACTGGGTCAGGCTTTGGGTTCAACTGGGAGTAAACTCCGAGCATCTGCCAAGCTCCCCAGCAGGAAACGGGCCTGAAGAGGGAGGACAAAGGACGAGGCAGGGAGGGCGGAAGGAGGTAGAGGGGCCGCACGTCCGAGGGCCCCCCAGCCAGTGTCCGGGCACCTCGCAGACCAGCTGCCTGTCAGCTACACCATCAGAGAAGAGCCTTTCCTCTGTAGGACCAGGAGGAATCCCCAGGTCTATGATTTCTAAGCGGGGGATGCTTGCTTTATGTTTCTGCTTGAGGAACATCACACCTGTCTGGTGCCTCAGCCAGCCTGGAGTATTCACTCACGGTGATACCCTGATACCTGTTCAACACCTCTGGGAGCTGCATGCGGGGAAAGTGGAACCGTGCAAGCCTCATGACAAGCACGTATGGGCACACACTCTCCTTCCTGGCAAGGAACTCATTCATAAAGTCCTAAACTGTATGCCATTTATTTATCTTTATCCAACACGTATGGTCATTACCTTAGCTCTCTGCCTTGCTCCAAAAGAGTCCATGCAGAAGATTGAATATTATATTCATGGGAGACAGGGATACTTAAACAGGAAGAGGTGCTTCCCATGTGCTTTTGATCTTATGAAAGTACACTTAACTGTGGGTCCCCATTGCCATGTTGGCATGGGGAAACCGGCACAGGAGGACATCACAGGTATTTGCCACCAAAAAGCATCGTTCTAGAAGCAGGGAAGTGAAGTGCCAGAGAGTACGTGTTGATTCTCCACAGGAGCCCTACTCACCCCGAGTGCATCTCAAATATCAGGATGCCAAGCGCCCACCAGTCCACGGCTCTCCCGTGGCCTTTGCTCTGGATAACTTCAGGGGCCAGGTACTCGGGTGTTCCACAAAGGGTCCACGTCCTGGGGACAGAGAAGGGCATAACAGAAGTTAGCGGTGTTGGGCAAATGCATGCGTCTCAGAAGGACTGAATGTGACGATGACGTCGGTGATCACGACGATGCCCCATCCCCACCCCCTGGACACTCCAAAGTGTTGGAGAGAGATGCCAACGTTGTCTTAGAGGACTCTAGGAACTGCATGAGGTGACCTGAAGCCAGGACAGAGGGTCAGAACAGATCCTTCTCTCGGGAGCCACTGTGGGATCACAGCCTTGCAAACACCTTCATTCCAGGGCTCCAACTTCAAGAACCATGGGAGAATACCGTTGTATGAAGCCCCTTGGTCGGGGTACTGTTATGGCAGCCCCGGGAAAGGCATGTGCTCCCCACACCGGCCACGCACACTCTTCACCTTCCTTCTAAAGCACCTGCAGGCTCAGACCCGCATGTTCTGTATGGCACACTGTTGTCTAATGGAATGGAAGCTAATTGACAGTGGGGAACGGCAGACATATGAAAATACAACTCTGGAGGTCAAGAAGATGGCCATACTGATTTCCACCTCTGTCTCTCTAGATGGCTGACCACCCCTCACCCGCTAAGACTCTGACAGATGAGAGCACGTCTCTAAGGAGGGCAGCGGCGGCTCAGAAAGAGGATGCTATGGGGCTTCCATGAGTACGAAGTTTAGGTCCTCCTTGTGGCTTTGCTCCCTGGTTCACAGGAAGGAAAGAGTCAAATGTGCAGACCACTTCACACCCATCGGGATGGCTGTGAAAAACACAGAAGTGTCGGTGAGGATGTGGAGAACAGGGATCCCTCGTGCACTGCTGGTGGGGACGCAAGCTGGTGCAGCCGCTGCGGGAAACAGTATGGCGGGTGCTTGAAAAGCGAAACCTAGCATCACCGTATGATCCAGCCACTACGCCTCCCGGTATATACCCAACGGAAACGAAAGGCAGGGTGCTGACGACATACTTGCACACCCATGTTCAGACCAGCGTGACTCACAATGGCCAAAAGGCAGGTGCCAACCCAAGCGCCCTTCAATGGATGAATGGATAAAGAAAATGGGGTCCATTCACACAATGGAATAGGATTCAGCCTTAAAAAGGCACAACACTCTGACACCTGCTAATGACGTGGATGAACCTTGAGGCCATGATGCTGAGTGACATCAGCCAGACACAGAAAGACAAATACTATAGGATGTCACGTGTATGGGGTCCCCAGAGCAGGGAAATGCAGAGAGACAGGAAGTAGATGGTGGCGCCAGGGGCTGGGGGAGGGGGATGGGGAGTAAGTGTTTCACAGGGACAGAGCTTCATTTGGGGAGGATGCAAAGTTCTGCAGATGGATGGTGGGGATGGTTGTGGGACATTACAAATGCATCTAATCCCACTGAACCGTGTACTTAAAAATGGGGAAGATGGTCAATTTTATCCTAAGTATATTTTGCAACAATCTTTATAAAAAATGCAGAGGGGCGCCTGGGTGGCTCAGTCGTTGGGCGTCTGCCTTCGGCTCAGGTCATGATCCCGGGGTCCTGGGATCGAGCCCCACATGGGGCTCCCTGCTCAGCGGGAAGCCTGCTTCTCCCTCTCCCACTCCCCCTGCCTGTGTTCCCTCTCTCGCTGTGTCTCTCTCTGTCAAATAAATAAAATCCTTAAAAAAAAAAAAAATGCAGAGACAGAAGAGGCCAGGTGGAGCAGGGTGTCCTCCAAGGAGGGAGGAAGCCAAAACAAGCGTCTGAGAAACGAAGTCAAGGTAAGGCAAGCAGGACCTCGGCAGAGGCTGGACACAGGCTGGGTTTGGAAAGGGCTTGGGAATTTGTAACCCTAGAGAGACAGCAGTGTCCGGCTGGTGCTCTACCACCAGGGATGATGTCGCGTGGGGTTCTCCACTTAGCGACTGAGACCTTGAGCATGCCTCCAGGCCACCCGTGCCCGTCTTGCCAACTTATGGGGCCCTTCGTGCTGGGCTCCCAGGCTGGTAGCATGCCCAAGGTTGCCTGAAGCTAGCTGGAAATCGAGCTCTTAGCTCATATTAAGACCAGGTGGAGGTGGCCACAGGTCATTATATATGCATCAGGGACAGTGTCTCCACTTGCATTTGGAAAGGTGAGTCTCTTTCTGGCTCCGTCCTGGGTAAGAGGCACAGGTGGAAGGCTGTATAAATTTCCAGTTTCTAAGTTGCCCTGGGTAGCCCGATACTTCTTTAGAAGAAGACCTTCCTGCAAACGGCGCTGGTGCTTCATGGATGTACACAGAGGCATAAACTGCTAGGGAGCTTCAGACGGCAGTAAAGATGAGACAAAGAGCCCCGGATGTTATTCAGAGACCGCTGGTCCAGGCTGTGAATTATCCATGCCCCAGGTCTTCTTTCCTGCTCACCCAGCTCTTGGAGAGCAGGCAAGGTGACACCTGACGTTCTCAGTGTGCTCACTGTTATCACTTCCACCATGGCAGGGGTAGGAGACCGTGTTAATGAAAGAAAGACGGTATTCTAATTGCTCATGTGTTCTTAAACTCTCATCGCCTGCCAGGGCATCTGTACAGGGGCAAACTGTGTTCCCCCCAAAAGTCCTAACCCCCAGAGCCTGTGAATGTGATCTTATTTGGAAATAGGGTCTTGCAGATGTAATCAAGTTAAGATGATGTCATATTGTTGGATCAAGATGAACTAACTCAGTAACTGGTGTCCTTGTAAGAAGAGGGAGAGACCGAGAGATCTCTCTCCACCATGTGAGGACACAGTGAGTAGGCAGCCATGTAAAAGCCAGCAAGAGTCCTCACCAGCAACCAAGTTGCCCGGCACCCTGAGCTTGGACTTCCAGCCTCCAGAACTGTGACGAATCAATCTCCTGTAAGGCTGTCAATCCTATCAGATTAGGACCCCACTCTCCTGACCTCACTGAACCTCAATTACCTCCTAAAAGCACTATCTCTAAATACAGTTGCCTTGGGAGGGTTAAAGCTTCAACACATGAATTTTGGAGGGACATAATTCAGTCCACAGCAATGGTGGTGACGGTGATATGATGGTGGTGGTGGTGATGGTGGTGGTGGTGATGATGAGGATGGTGATGATGATGATGGTGAAGGTGGTGATGGTGGTGGTGATGGTGATGAGGATGGTGATGATGATGATGGTGAAGGTGGTGATGGTGATGGTTGTGGTGGTGATGGTTGTGGTGGTGATGGTGGTGATGATGGGGATACTGATGATGGAGATAATAAAGTCAGAAGCACCTTATGTCTACTCAATGCTTACTATGTGCCAGGAACTGTTCTAAGGATGTACTTTCCAATTAGCAGACCCACCCATTCTTAGCAACAATCCTAGAGTAAGAACAATTGTCACTTCTCAGACGAGCAAAGCAAGGCATGCAGAGGCAATAACACACCCAAGCTGACCCGCCTAATAGTATCATGGTCCAACAGCGGCAAGTATCCCCACATCTCCCCTCTTCACTCCTCATCCCCGCTCTGTGATGCGCCCATTAACAGAGGCTGACGGTAACAGAAAGAAATGTGACCTGGAAGTCACAAGGTACCATCACTTGGCAGTTGTGGGAATATGGGAAAGTCATCTCCCGCTCAGGACGGTATGGTGACACGGACCCGGCTCCATCTATTACTCTATCTTCGGGCTCTACAATATGACAACACGAGGTACCTCATATATGTGAACTCATACAATATGTGGCCTTTTCCGTCTGGCTTCTTTCACTCGGGATAATTGCTTTCAAGGTTCACTGATGGGGTTTTGTTACTTTTCGTGGCTGAATGACCATCCATGGTATGAATATACCTTCTGGTCAGTTTTAACCAGTTCACACAGCAGACGGTCTAGTTTGGGGGGGATCAGCAAACTGCGTCTGGAAATGGCCAGATGGTGAATATACTGAATAGGTAACATATTTTCATTGCGCAGAAACTAAATCGGTATTAAAAGGTATGCACTGGGATGCCTGGGTGGCTTGGTCGGTTGGGCATCTGCCTTCGGCTCAGGTCATGATCCCAGGGTCCTGGGATCGAGTCCCCCATCGGGCTCTGTGCTCAGCAGGGAGCCTGCTTCTCCCTCTGCCTGCCACTCCCCCTGCTTGTGTGCTCTAACAAATAAATAAAATCTTAAATAAATAAATAAAAATAAAAGGTATGCACTGCTGTCCATAATAGCCAAACTATGGCAAGATGTCCATCAACAGATGAATGGATAAAGAAGATGTGATATATACATACACAATGGAGTATTACTCAGTCATCATAAAGAATGAAATCTTGCCATTTGCAACAACGTGGATGGAACTAGAGGGTATTATGTTAAGCAAAAAACATCAATCTGAGAAAGAAAAATACCATGATTTCACTTGTATGTAGAATTTAAGAAGCAAAACAGATGAACATAGGGAAAGGGAAGGAAAAATAAGACAAAATCAGAGAGGGAGACAAACCATAAGAGATTCTTAACTCTAGGACACAAACTGAGGGTTGCTGAAGTGGAGGTGGGTGGGGGATAGGGTAACTGGGTGATGGACATTTGGAGGACACATGATGTGATGAGCACCAGGTGTTATATGCAATGGATGAATCACTAAATTCTACCTCTGAAACTAATAATGACTATATGTTACTAAATTGAATTTAAATTAAAAAATTTTAAAAATGGTATGCATTGTCAAGTGTCACTCTCTTGCTCTATTTACTCCCAAGCCCGTCACTTACTTTACAAATAAAGTTTTATTGGCACACAGCCACATGCACATATTGTCTCTGGCCATCTGGTCTCTGTGGCAGACACAGAACTCTCCTCCTGTAGCATGAGAGCAGCTGTAGACAAGACGTAAACAAACTATGTGAGTGTGTTCTAATAAAACTTTATTTGGAAAACACAAGTGGTGGGCCAGATCCCATGGGCTGTTGTTTGCTGAGCCCTGGTGTAGAGGAAAGAATTAGAGAGAGGGATGGATTTCAAAGCCTGGTTCCCATCTAACCCTCAATCTTTCATAGCTTTGGTTTTCGTTTCCATGAATCAAAGGCCCTCACCAGTTTCACGACTTAACTTGGCTTGGTTCTCTGGCTAGTTGCCTAACAAAGGGATTAAAATATTTTGACCCACATCTTGGGCCGGAACATTTCAACTACAGGGTCACGCACCAAGGTCAGCTGTGTGTGGTACTGCAAAGTCTTGCTTCTGTGAATAAATGCAGTGGGTAGGTGAGAGTTTCAGGGTAAGCAAAGAGATACAAGAATAAGTCATAAAAACTAAGTAAAAACCCATGGTCTTAAATATTAACTAGTAAAGTTTGGACTCAGCATTTGCTTTTCTCTTTAAAATAAAAATGCGTTCTTTAATTCCGTCCCCCAAGAATTCTTAGAAGCAATGAAACCCCCATGGCAAATGGCACCCCTTGAGGGGTCTTTAAATACTATTTCCCACCAACAGTGTCCAGAGTTCCTTAAAGAACTGGCTGACTCCAGGGTAGAGAGGAGACACGTACAGGGACCTAGGGTTTCCTCTAGTCAATGAAAGCAAGGACGTTGTCAAAGCCGATGGGATATGACAAAAAGGTACAGGTGGCCGCTTGAAGGGGCTCCTACAAAGATGGGACTGTTGTTGCTTTTTTAATTGAGGCAAAATTCATGGAACATAAAATCTGCCATTTTATTAATTTTTTAAGTTTATTTTTTTAGTCATCTCTACATCCAACGTGGGGCTCGAACTCACAATCCCTTAGATCAAGAGTTGCGCTCTTCCAACTGAGCCAGCCAGGCACCCCAAAATTTGCCATTTTAAAGCAAGCCATTTTGTGGCATTTGGTACATTCAGAATGTTGTGCGACCACCACCTGTCTAGACCAAAAACATTTTCATCAGCTCAAAAGGAGAGTCTGAGCCCATTATGTGGTCACTCCCTATTAAGAGGAGGGCAATTTAAGCACAGAGGAAAAAAAAAAAAGGACTGCTTTGAATTAAAAACACATGAGATCATGTGTTTTCTGAGTGGTAGCAGTAAAAAAATGCAATGGCCCCATCTGAGGTCACTAAAGGCCCAGGTCATGATTCTGGAAACCCTTAAATGAACTGAATGAATGATGGACTGCCTGCCTGCTCTCATGAAGGATGGTATTTGAAGGTCACCCGATGGCCGATGAGGGAAAGGGGCTCTTTATAGAAGAACTCCACCTGAAAAATGCAGAAAGACTGACCAAGATAGAGCATCAGCATTTTCTCATTTCTCACAGAATGGGGGAGTAAGCAGCGCCCCTGGTGGGCCCTAAGCCCACAGGTTACACGGTGACGGTGACAGAGTGGACAGTGGGAAGGGAGGCCAGGCAGGGAACACTTGGACCCATGTATGCAAGGACAAGCACCTACTGTATGCTTCTTGCTACCAGGCAAAAGCAACAATAACAAAAAATCCAGCACCATCTGTTTCTCAAAAGCCAAAAAGAAAGGAAGGAACAGAAGTGAGGATCCAATGAGCCTGAATTTAATCCAGTTCAAAGATCTAACCACCAGCTCACAAGAAACAAAGGGGACAGAGGAACAAGGCAAAGGACACCATGAAGAAGCAACCCACCCAATCTAGATCACGGGGCTTCCTATGGGGCTTAACCCGGGTTATTTCCCAAATAAATGGTATCAGTTGGGGGAGAGGGGGAGGTGAAATGGGAAATTTATGGATTTAATGGAGCTAAGAGACAAAACAGCCAAATGCAATGTAGAAACCTTGGTCAGATCCTTGTTTACGGGGGAGAAAAAGACATTTCTGAGATGTGGGGGAAATCTGAATATTGACTGGGAGTTAGATGCTCCTAAGGAATTTTTTCTTTTATTCTCTAAGATGTGATCATGGCACTGATGCTATTTTTTTTTAAGTCATTATCCATTACAGAGAGCACGGTGAGCACTTGTTTTAAAATAATATAAGGAATGAAAACGTGGGAGGAGTAAAAAGTCAAATAAGGTGGCAAGGCTTTGATGCCTACTGAATCTGTGTGATGGGCACACAGGATTTAAGGTTAACTACTCTCTCCTCTTTTGTGGATGTTTGAGAACGTTAAGTAACAATCGTCAAAGATTAGGTACAATGTTACTTATCCCTAGCCAAGAGGCCGGGCATGAAAATCCAAAGGATAGCGCTCAATGTCACATCTAAATTTTAAAAACTACAACAGAATAACTAAATTAAATGTATCGGCACTTTTGTTTTAATCATTTTAGAGAATGAAAAATAATCCTAGTGTGTCCCTTATTCTGTTACGCAGCCTACCTGCGTAACAGCAAGTGTGTATGCCCAAGACTTTTGTACAAAAAAAGAACTATCACTATAATTAAACAACAGTTCTGTAAGATTATGGTACAAGAGGAAAAATCCATCCATTATTGAGAACCTAGGGAAAGCCTGAGACTCGGAGTTACCACGAACAAATGAGAATACACTTGGTAGAGGGAAGAATATCGAATTATAACATATTAAAAACCATGTTGTATGCCGTGCTGTAAAAAAAAAAAAAAAAAAAAAAGGAGAAACATGCTTTTCTCAATTACGTGTTCAAAAATATTATTGGAGATGAAGCTCTGTTTGGTTCCATGTCTTTTGTAGTGATCCCTGGGGACGTTTCTTTCCGTATTTATGTAAAAGTACTGTCACTTGTCAGAATCCTGAACGGGAAGGGAGGCCATGCCTACGCGCCCACGAGCATCACGTCTCCAGAGCTGGCCCAGAAGGGAGAGACCTCATCAAGCAAACCGAGAAAAACATACAGAAAGAAGCGAGAAAAATGTTTTTGCAATCGACAAAGTCCATGACTAAAAGCAATATATCCAAAAATAAAATCAAATGAAAATTTCCTTTAAAAAGCAATATATCAAGATGGTAATGAAGCCTTATCTTCCAAATTCAACGTCTTTTTCTTCTCCCCAAGATTTTATTTATTTGAGAGAGAGAGAGAGAGAAAGCACAGGCAGGGGGAGAGGCAGAGGGAGAAGCACGCTCCCCACTGATGAGGGAGCCTGATGCAGAACTCAATTCTAGGACCCCGGGATCATGACCTAAGCCAAAGGCAGATGCTTCACCGACTGAGCCACCCAGGCGCCCCAAAGTTCAACATCTTAAGTAAATTAATTGTTTGATGTTATGTACAAAGCCACCATCATGCATTGACTCTTAAATGCACATACCGGATTTACTGCTCGCCAAACTTATCATCAAGCTAATTTGTGAAATATTTTACATCTGGTGGGTTTGAATCAGACTTCCAAATAAAATGACTATAAAAAAAAAAAAAGAGAGACATATATGTACCATATACCACGTGCTGCCAATAGGGGGCACTCTCAACATTATAAACCAATTATCCTGTGTTAAGAAGGTCTTTGTTCATAAGGTTATGGAAAAGCACTTCATTTTTATGTGCTTTCCTCTTAGAAAGGTAATAGATGAAATCCTATAGGGGAAAATCAGATTGAATTTAACTGCATCACAAAGTGTTCCCAGGATGGCCGCTTTCTTAAAAACCGTCAGAGATGAGTCATTTAATGTAAAACTGCTCCCCCGCACAATCAAGTTTTTCATAAATGCAGCTGTTTCCATAACACGAAGAAATATAATTATCACCTTAGCCAACCCCACCTCATCAATGTATTTTTTCCTAAGTTTTTATTTTTAAGGAGTCTCAGGAACTCACAAGCCTGAGACCAAGACCCACACTGAGATCAAGAGTCAGATGCTTAACCCATTGAGTCACCCAGGAACCCCTCAAAGTTTTATTTTTATTTAAATAATCTCTACACCCAGTGTGGGGCTCAAACTCACAACCCCAAGATCAAGAGTCCCAAGCTCCACGAACTGAGCCAGCCTGGTGCCCCTAACAGGTGTGTTTTCTAGATTGGCCTGTCCAGTATGGGAGCCACCAGCCCCATGTACCTCAGGAGCACTTAAAATGTACTAAGGAATTAAGATTTTAATCTACTTTTAATTTAAAATTAAATTTAAAAAGCAATACTCGATGCAGTTACTGAGAAAGGTGTTTTTGGAGAGGCTGGGCATGTGAATCTTATTTTTCCAACTGTAAATGCTTCGGACGTTAAATAAAGATCAAGTATTTCTGATGAAAATATAGTACCCTAATTGGGATGCACCACCCTGATAAAATGCACAAGGGATTTCAAAAACTTAGCAGCAGAAATTCATGTAAATCCTCTCAATTTTTGCACTGATTATACGTTGAAATACTTGTATTTGAGATATACCGAATTAAACAGGCCATCTTACTAAATTTCTACTTTCTTTTCTAAAGATATTATTTTTAGGTAAGCTGTATGCGCAACGTGGGACTCGAACTCACAACCCTGTGATGAGTTGCACGCTCTACCGACTGAGCCAGCCAGGCGCCCCAAAATTTTTACTTTTTTAAAACAAGGCTTCTTGAAGAATTTAAATCATACATGAGGTGTGTGTTTTATGTGTACTGGACAGCGCCGCTCTAGAGAGAAATTTTAGGAGCATAAATTACTAAATGTGTCCAGGGGAACAAAACATACACCTTGACCCTTCTCCATGGAATATTTTAGGGCTGTAGGTGTGATGGTAACAGCAAAAGACAGCCCTGTCTCCCTCCATCTCTGGGTGTGTGACTCTCTTCCACGCCTAATTGTACCAAGCGACCAATGAGACAACTGGGGAATATAGCAAAGAAAGCTCAACGTTTTAGTAGGGGGGATAAACACAGCAAAATAACCAGCTTTGCAAGTCCATCAGCCTCACTGAAGTGGAATGTTGTGCTTGTATACGTTACATATTCTATAATTGCACACATTCACTGTAAATGTTTTCCCAGCGGCCTGCGGCAGTCTGGATCATTGGGCCAAGTACGCGAAGAAGCCATTTTATGCCCGACTACGTTAAGGTTTCATTTTATAGGACTATTCGTGATGAGATCAACGTCGGTGCAAATGATGCTGAAAACGTTTGTTGCGGTGAGCCCAGTGTTAGAAATCGACGTTACAGAATTCAGCGGACTACAAATCTGTGGGCTTTCATTTACACAGAAAAACACTGAAACAGATAATCTGCTTGTTCATCAAGAGGACTTTTTCAGTGTTTCGTTAGTCTTCAGAAACAAAAAGCAAGATAGGAAATTATTTTAAAACGACCCCAAGATGACCTCGTGCATAATCTCTTCTTGTCAAAGATGGTGAACTGATCATATCCACCTCTGCTCCCTCCCAAAAGGCAATGAGGAATGACAGGAAGAAGTTTTTAAAAAGTGTAAAGCATGGGGCGCCTGGGTGGCTCAGTGGGTTAAGCGTCTGCCTTCGGCCCAGGTCATGATTTTAGGGTCCCAGGATCGAGCCCCACATCGGGCTCCCTGCTCAGCGGCAGCCTGCTTCTCCCTCCACCTCTGCCCCTCCCCGCCCAGCTCGTGCTGTCTCTCTCCCTCTTTCAAATAAATAAAATCTTAAAAAAAAAAGAGAGCGTGATACATGAGGTTTCAGAAGGGGCAAGCAGACAGCAGGATCAGAATTTTGGACACCGTCCCAGGAGCTGGACCAGAAAAACAGAACAAGCCAACCCGAGTGTTGAAAGCGGTCTTCTGCTGAGAGTGGAAATGAGCTGGGGGGGGGGGGGGCTCCTTGATGCACTGTATGCACAACTATATAATTCTGATGAAAAGAATGAGTCATTTGAGATACAGGACTGCACACCGGCTGATGGCTAATATAAAACAGGCAAGACAGGCGCTGGCGAGGATGCGGAGAAAGGGGGACAGTCGTGCACTGTTGGTGGGAATGCAAGCCGGGGCAGCCCCTGTGGAGAAGAGCACGGAGGGTCCTCAGAAAGGTAAAAATGGAGCTACCCTACGACCCGGCAACTGCACATCTGGGTATTTATGGGAAGAAAATGAGAACAGTGCCTTGAAGACATACTTGAACCCTCCTGCTCACTGCAGTATTATTTACAGCGGCACGACACGGAAGCAACCTAAGTGTCCACCCACACATGAACGGACAAAGGAAATGTGGTCTCCACGCACAATGGGCTACAATTCGCCCTTAAAAAGGACATCCCGCCACTGGCGACAACGTGGATGGACCCTGAAGCCACTATGCCGAGGAAGGTAAGTCGGGCACAGAAGAAACACAATCACGGCACGCGGGGTCCCTTACACATGGAACCCCGACACAACCGAACTCGTGGGAGCGGGGAGGAGCATGGCGGCTGCCGGACGCGGCCACGGGTGACCGCGGCCACTTACTTGTCCACCAGCTTCTTGGCGAAGCCGAAGTCGGTGAGCTTGATGTGACCCTCCCGGTCCAGCAGTATGTTTTCCGGCTTCAGGTCCCTGTAGACGATCTCCTTGGAGTGCAGGTACTCGATGGCACAGACGATCTCCGCGGAGTAGAAGAGCCCCGTGGTGCTGGAGAAGCGGCCCCGGTTGCGCAGGTAGCTGAACAGCTCGCCGCCCGGCACGAACTCCATCAGCATGTAGAGGAAGCGCTCGTCGTGACACGTCCAGAACCTGCGGGAGGGCAGCGCGGGAGTGAGCGCGGCGCCGCGGGTCCCCGCCAACGAATGTCAGCCCCAGACACCTGCTGCGGTGTGGGGCACGGACGGACATGAAGGATGTCGTCTACGTCGACGGGAGGATACTCATGCCGAGGAATGGATGCTACAATACGCAAGTGGGCAGGTGTGAAAATCTGCTAGAGATGGATGTTAAGATATGGCACCAACAAAACGTAGGGGGCGCCTGGGGGGCTCCGTCGGTGAAGCGTCTGCCTTCGGCTCAGGTCATGATCTCAGGGTCCTGGGATGGAGCCCTGTGCTGGGCTCCCTGCTCAGCGGGAAGCCTGCTTCTCCCTCTGCCCCATCCACCCAGCTCATGCTCTCTCTCTCTCAAATAAATAAAATCTTAAAAAAAAATCTTGGCCAACAGGCTGAATTGTGTCCCCCAAAATTGTATGTGGAAGCCCTAGCCCCCAGGACTTCAGAATGGGAACATATGAGGGAATAAGGTCCTTGAAGAGGGGGTTAAGGTATAATGAGGTCACTAGAGTGGGCTCTGATCCCATAGGACTGGGGTCCTTATAAGAAGAGGAGATGAGGACACAGACACACACAGACGACCACGTGAGGACATGGGGAGAACATGGGATCTACACACCAGGGAGGAAGGTCTCAGGAGGAACCAGCCCTCGGCCCCGCGTGGATCTCAGACTCCCAGTCTCGGCCCCGCCTGGATCTCAGACTCCCAGCCTCCAGGACTATGGGAAATAAATGTGTGTTGTTTAAGCCCTTCAGTCTGTGGGATTTGTTCTGACAGCCCAAGCAAATTCATGCACACTGGACACATTTTCGGGGATCACACCTGGTTCGGCCAGCTGGCCCTGTAATTCAGACTGGAAATGTAACAGTAAATGAACGGACTGCCTCCCAAACACCTGCCAGGGTAAGGTGGCCATTAAAAATGTCCAAGAGAGTCAGAAGAGGCGCATCCTCCTTACAAAGGCATTCTATTACTGGAAGGAGAGGTGGCGGAGGGGGGATGACAGAAGACGCCAGGTCTGTCTGTTTCCGAGGAGAAGTCTTGACAAAAGGAAACAATAAAAAACACATTGTAGGGAGATCAGCGGTGATGGAGGAAGAGTATTTTCTCATAGAGGAGACGTGGGAAGAAGAGAAACAAGCTTTGGAACTACGTTCTGCATTTTTGAGAGGACGCAGCAAGTACACAAGTATGTGTATGATATAATCAGCAGTAAGAGACGTCCCCCAGTAAAAGCCACCCTGCCAGGATGGGGGTCGTACAGGACGATCTTAACCATGGCCATGCTGTGGTGTCAATACTGCAAGGCTCCCGCTTGCATCTTCTGTGATCAGGACAACATGGTGCTTCCCTTCAGAGCTGTCTCCCCATGAGCTGCGTCCATCTGGGCTTCACCCAAAATACAACTATGCCCAGAGAACTGGCCATCCCTTCGGGAGGATGCTCAGGACACCTGCTCTACCAGAGGTTCTCACCTGCTGGGATGGGCCATTCCAATGAAATAAAGTAAAATGGGGGGAGACAGATTGCGACAACATGAAGATTAACTCGAAGGAAAATCACAAAGGGATAAGCATATGCAGTGGTCAGGATGGTATGAGTTAAGGCAAATAAAGAAAAACATGTGACGGAAGAGAGGAAAAAAATCCCTATCACAGAAATGAAAAACTCTGCTAGCATTTAAAAAAGAGTGTTTGGTTTGCTACTCATGGTATTTCCAGGTATTAGCAAAACACGGGTCATGTGTACAAAAAGCTTTCATGAAATGCACGGGGGGAAACGTGTAGACCCTTTGCAGTAAGGGTGCCATTCTGAACGACACGTACCCACAAATGGGCTTTGCACAAATGCTGTCCTGTCTCCGAGCTGCTACCAGCGATGTGACCACGGGGACTTGCCGGAGGTCCCTGTTTTCAGTTACTGAAGGCTGTGCATCTGTGTCCTGCTTCCCCTTCCCGCTTCTTGCAGCTCAGAAGGCTCAAGTTTTGCGGTATGGAGGCACGAACGGATACAGGAAGCAGGAACGGTGTTTTGGGGGTTTGGGCTGCTATTGTCACTTCCTGGAAAAGTCTTTTACAGTTACACAGACTCCCCAACCAGCCACATTCTTTCTATCATTAATTTAAAGCCCAGAGGAGTGTTTCCTTTCGGCCACATGCTGTACTTCTTGATCAGTATGGTAAGAACATCCCTTCCCATGATGTTTCAATATAATTGCTCCGTATTTCAAATGTATATGGTGGCCACACTCTGCTTTCATGGGGGAGCTTGGAATCCAACAATGACTTCACCATTCTGGTGGGGAAATATGGTCTAGGATCAACACCGGAGTGGTGAACTTGTAGAATGAAACTCTCTGTAGGCTGGTGATGTTCCAGATTTCTCCAGAACAAGATGAGTGCCTAATTTAGCTAGAACTCACCAGAAAACGCCTGGTGTTCCAGAATTTGGGGGCAGCACGGAGCTCTTGAATCAACCCCAAATGGACAAAACTATCCAACTCATAGCACTACCATTTTCCACAGTTTTGTTGAATTTCATTGAAAAGGTAGGAAAATATGCAGACTCCTGTCTCCCTACCACTCAAATGCCTAAGTACGTGCATGCATACACACACACACACACACACACACAGGTGCACACTCATCAATGGTATGCACCCATTCTTTGGCTATATTCTATAGCCACTCCTATTGATCCACAGCCAGGATAATAATCTACACAGATTCTCTCTCAGCTCTTGAGAACAATGCATCCACCATGTTGCGATGCAACCTAGTTTCACCCTTCAAAGGCAGGGGAGATAATTCACAATGGGGGAGATTACAACGGGGCCAAGCCAAGCGAGTCAGCCTGTAAGGAATGAAAGAGAACTTTGGGGATTAATCAACCAAGTGCAATGTGTCAACCCCCGAGACAGTAAGGATGGAGACCAGGAGATTCGGGCAGAAGGAATGAGTTGACGATCTCAGAGTCTGTCACCTGGGTTCCAGGTGAGTTGAATTTCATCCACGGGTAGGTTTATATATATAAAAATTGGGACTTAGTGTCTACCATTCTGCTCCCAATTCCAACATGCGTTGTTGTTCTTTTCCCCACACCACCAAGCAATTCTGTGACACCAGCTGGGTGTCCTACAATTCAACTCAATTCTGACACTGGCTACAACAGGAGATCGCACACGGTAAGGGTGCAGCCCTACAACACTCCCCCAACACACACACTTCTGATGCCAGTCACAAGTCCAGGTCCTGTGCTTCTGGTAGAGCCACTATAGGTCAGAGGTTCCAAACTCTCCTCCTTGGGTTCCATTAATCTGCCAGAGGGACTGACAGAGCTCAGGGAAACATGTTACTCACTGGATCACTGGTTTATTATAAAGAGATAAAACTCAGGAACAGCCAGATGGCAGAGACGCATAGGACCAGGTGTGGGGAAGCTTCCGTGTCTTCTCCAAGTGAGCCACTCTCCCCAAATCTCCCCAAGCTCACCACCCTGGAAGCTCCCCAACCAGGTCCTTCTGTGATTTCATGGAAGCTCTTCATGAAGGAAAGGTTGATTAAATCACTGGCCATTAGGGATTAACTCAGCCTCCAGCCCCTCTGGCCTCCTGGCAGATCTGGGGTGGGACCGAGAATTCCAACCTTCCAATTACAGGATTGGTTCCCCAGGCAACCAGGCCCTGCCCTAGGGTGTTTTCCAAAGTCACCTCATTCACATAACAAAAGCCACCTTTGTCACTCTTATCACTGAGGAAATTCCAAGGATTTTAAGAGCTCAGTGCCAAGGACAAAGACCGAACATCTATTTCTTCTTAAAAATCACAATATCACAGTGACAAATGTCACACACACAAATGACTGAGTGGGGAGAACTAGGCCGATATACATTTGTAGGACATTTGTTGCACAAATCTCTCAATAAAATCCAACAGAGCATCAACAACCACCTAAAAAGGACACTATATATATTAAGTGGGCTATCAATCCTACCTAACAACATCACACTCAGGTGCCATTGGGTCACTAGCACCCTTGAGAAGTAACGGCTTTCAAATAAAGGTACTCCATGAGGACTCAAGAACCGAGACTATGAAAAAAAAATTCGTGAGGGCCCAGGTTTCCCTGTCTGTCTTCAAGTCAAATAAATATCCTATGGAAAAAAATTCCACGGACACATCTTTCCTTCAAATTTACATGAATAAGACTTCTCTTATATGGAGAGAATGTGTAATGTGTTGGGCATTATTAATAAACACCAAAATATTCAAGGAGATGCTGACGTTACTATTACAAAAACATTTATAAGCAGTAAGTCATCGCTTGGGGCTTGTGGGCGGAGAGGAGGGGTCTGGATGACCATAAATGAATTAAAATCTGAGTTTAGAAAATGAGAAACAGGACTAATGGCATCAGCCAATGCATTGGTTAATTCATTCCCATTCCTTGCAGGACTCCGCCCCTTGCATGGAGTCTATAAACAACAAAATGCAAGGGCAAAAGGATGTAAGTGGGTTTGCCACCAGTGGTAGGAGAAAAAGAGGCATTTCTGGATCTAAAGTTCAGTATGCATCAGGAGTCTTGCTCAAGCACCATGGGTCAACAACTCATGAAACACAATCTATCCACATCCATACTCAACTTGCTCTTTGCTTCATTTACTGGGTAAATTCTTTTTTAAGATTTTATTTATCCGAAAGAGAGAGAGAGAGAGAGAGACATCATGAGTGGTGGGGGGCAGGTACAGGGAGAAGCAGACTGCCCGTTGAGGATCCTGGGATTATGACCTGAGCCGAAAGCAGACGCTTAACCGACTGAGCCACCCAGGCGCCCTTACTGGGTAAATTTTGACCAAGGACCCAGTGTATACCAGGCAACAAGCTGGATACACAACAATGGAAAGGGCAGTTCTTTTGCTGATGGTCTTGAGCCTTGCGGGCTAGCTGGGGAACTGAGCGTAAATAGGAAACACAGGATGGCAGCAGGGAGTCAAGAGCAGGTGGAAGGCACAACCCACAGGCAGGATGCACCTCTGGTCAAAAGAGGCTGGAGGTGGGACATCCAAGAAGGCTGGAAACCGAGACACCAAAGAGCTTGCATTCTATTGTATGCACACAGGAAACCTCCCCTCCCATGGGATTTGACAGCAAAGAATGGCACAGGCCAGTGTTCACATCAGGAGGAAGCCCTAGCCTGTACCTGGAGTGGCCGCTCAGAAGAAAGCGAGGGATGTGGGTGAGCCGAAGTAGCTTCTCTGAAGATGCCACTGAACTGGACGGATCTTGACGGATCTGGTGACGTGGTTTAGAACAGGAAAGGGCAGGACCCTGGGCAGGAGCGTGCACAGAGGCAAAGAAAAGCAGATCAAAAATGGCACCCGGGGGGCTGGAAGGGCCATTTGGGGAAGTCGAAAGAAGAGCTGATTGGGGATAGGAGGCCAGGAGGAAGGTCAAGAATTCATGTTTGGACAGAAGGACTCTGAATTGTCTGGGAGGTATCTGAGCAGGACGGACCAGGAGCAAGTGGGACTGGTGGAGGAGAGCAGGATTTCTGGAGCACATGCAGACCCGCACACACACCTGTCCCAACAGCAACATCCCAAATGTGTCCTCCAAAACCCCCCATGAGGGATCCCCATGCAGGCAAGACAGAAATAGAGGGAAGGGTATGTATAATATACTGCAATGATGCCCAAACCCTGTGTGTGTGTGTGTGTTTGTGTGTTCATGCACACTTTTAAGGACACACAGATCCATATCAGATTGCCTATGGGATGACCCAGTGATGAGGGAGAGTGAGAAGAAGACAGGAAAGCCCTGAATGAGACAACCTGAAGAAAAGAAAAACCAAAAAGAGAAAATCTAAAGTCCCTCCACAAATAGGAGGGAGATATAATTCAAGACTGAAAATGCACTCAAGCAGTTAAAGCAGGGACTCGAACAGACACTCGTACACTGCATGTCCCTAGCAGCATTATTTATGAGAACCAGAATGTGGAAGCAATCCAAGTGTCCGTGGATGGATGGATGGATGGATGGATGGATGGTTGGTTGTTTGGATGGATGGGTGGGTGGGTGGGTGGGTGGGTGGATGGATGGATGGAGGAATGGATGGATGGATGGATGGGTGGATGGAGGAATGGATGGATAGGTGGATTGATGGGTGGGTGGGTGGATGGATGGATGGATGGATGGATGGATGGATGGATGGATGGATAAGTGGATGGACAGATGGATATATGGATGGATGGATGGATGGATGGATAAACAGCATGTGGACCATGCACAGAATGGAATAAGACTCAGCCTTGAAAAGGAAGGATGTTCTGCACCTGCTACAATATGGATGGACCCTGAAGACATGGTGCTGAGTGACATGAGCCGGACACAGAAGGACAAATCCTGCCTGATTTCACGTACATGGGGTCCCTAGAGGAGTCACGTTCATAGAGACAGAGAGTAGATGATGGGGCCAGGGGCTGGGGGACAGGGACGGGGAGTTACTGCTTCATGGGGACAGAGCTTCAGTTTGGAAAGATGGAAAGTTCTGGAGATGATGGTGGGGATGGTTGCACAATAGCGTGAATGTGCCCAATGCCACTGACCTATGCACTTAAAAATAGGTAAAATGGCCAATTGTATGTTTAGGTGCATTTTACTGCAATGAGAAAATTAACATTTTTAAATGTATTCAAGTTGTGAACCTACGAAGAGCAAACAAATGGGCTGTAGTTTTCAGTGACAAGGAACACACAGGACGTTCCAACTCTGGGCCCCACCTGCCCCTGACCTCAGCTCAGAGCAGTGCTTTCTGCCATTAACACTGACCGCTGTCTTTCTGTTTGCAAAGTCTGTGGCAGGGCTCCTAACCGAAGGTATGAATTGACTCAAAAATCAAGCCTCGTTCATTTAAAGAGTCTGTCATAATTTCTCTCGATGCTGCAGTGAAGGGCTTCTGCCCTTAAAACAAGAAAACGAGAGACCTTCCATGGATGTCACCCTATCTGTTCCTGCTCACCTCTTCGTGCAACCTGAGGCTCTGGAACATTCCTTCTACTTTCCAACTTGGCTCTGTGACAGCCAGACCTGCCCTAAGGTGCGCTTGGTTTGCTCCATCCCCCACCCCAGGGTGTCCTCTGGTTCCTGTCCCCAAGGGTCCTGTGCCTACCCTCAGTGGCTCTGACGGCCCCTAGCCGGTGGCTGTGCACCCACTCCCTCCAGAAACAGCTGTCTCAGGGCATCCACTTCACCTCCCGCCCACCCTGCTGGGCACGTACCACCCCAAATACACTGCTGTGCCAGGCGGGAACAGCATGACCTCCTCCTCGTGCCTCCTGGAACCCGTTCCTGGCGAGTGCACAGGGAGCCCAGCAAACATGTGCCCGGGCTCACGCATTCCCAGCCCCACACCCCCATGGCACCCTGGCTGCCCTGTTTCCCACCCACTTCTCCCCACTGCCCACTAGCATGGATGCCGCCACCCCAGCCACTCCCTGAGCCCCAAAACTCAAAGACACATTGTCAGCATTTTTGCTTTTAAGCTTCAAATGGACAGAAGTGCAGAGAAAGTCAGAACACGGTATTCTTTCCCCCTTGACTACGAAGAACAGCTTTGCCAACTACCCAACTGCGGACTAAGGGACACGGAGAGCAGACCCAAGCCGGTGGACACGGAGAGATCTTTGCTTTAGGCAACATCAGCGCTAGCCTGGCTCTGCTCGAATGCAATGAGGCGCACCGGGTTAGGGACCGTGGTGGGGTCCACGGGCTAGTCATCACTGACGCAGTAATGGAGCTCCCGGCTCAGAGGCTGTGTCCAGAAAGAGAGAGCGGGACCCCACGCACACCCACTTACTGTGTGTGTCTCTGTCTTCACTGCTGGGTTTTTCAGCCAGGGCAGCTCCGTCCCCCTAGGGGACAGCTGGAAATGCTCAGAGCTATGTTGGTGGTCACAACTGGGAAAGGATCGAGATCCTGGCATCTAAGGGTGGCGACCAGACATGCTGCTCAGCATCCTACAGCGCCCAGGATGCCCCACGTCACAGAGGAATCCAGCCCCAGATGTCAGCAGTGAAACCCAGAAGGAGCAACTTCACCAGGCAAAGTTCGTAGTAAGAAGAGGTAAAGGTGGATGGAGCCGTGCAGGCTGAGAAACCCAGGCTGAGAAACCCAGAAGGAGCAACTTCACCAGGCAAAGTTCGTAGTAAGAAGAGGTAAAGGTGGATGGAGCCGTGCAGGTGTGAGATGCATTCCTTCCCACCCCGATGGAGATCATGTCAGCATGACAAGCAGGCTTCCGGAATGGCCCTGATAAAGCAAGATCACCGCCTGTGACTGTCATTACCTGCACTGGAAGCCTGACTGATTCCGCCCCACGGCAGGCAGAACAACACACCTGGAGCACGCCAAGAGGTGCCATCCAAAATGTCGCTGCTCGGCGACCAGTGATAGTGGTCCCACGTCCTCCCCGCTCAGAGAAAGAGCCACCACCACCCGGCAAGACACAAGGTAAAGTCACTAGGCTCTGCTTTGAAAATCCATCACCTGGTCACACCGTGGGCAGGATGGTGGGTAGGGGTCACCCTAGTGAAACGGTCAACGCGCCCGCTTCCCGAAGAACGGCTGCCATGTGGGAACAGCTGCTTGCAAGGAAAACAAACTCCGTCTCCAAAGTTTGCAAGCACACACCCGAACACTGAAGGGGAATAAGCCGCTGGTGAAGAAACACCACCCTAGGTCCTTCAGAACGAATGGGAACAACCAGTCAGAAGCATCCAGAAGACACGTGCTATTTTCTCATCTTGGAAAAACAAACAAAAACCAACCCGGCATGGTTAGGAGAAACGAAAAATAAGACAGGGCTAAGATGGGGGAGGCACTGGAGGCAGACGTGAAGCAGGACCTGGGAGGAGGACGGGCAGAGGTGTGGGAGGACGTGGGCAGAGGTGTGGGGGGACGTGGGCAGAGGTGTGGGGGGACGCCAGGGTGAACTTGTCCTTGGCCTCCTGCAGGCCCTCCGAGCCAATGGTTAACGACCAGCCAACAGCACAGAGAGGGTTTGATGAAGATTGCAGTGGCAACGTACATAGCTGAGCACAGGGTGTCCAAGACAAGGCAGTGACAAGAATGAGCCCTTGTCACCCAGAGGTGCATGAAAGGGGGCCTGAAAGATGCTACTCAGGGAGGGAAAACGGAGGAACCTCTGGGAGAACAGAGCAGGATAAAACTCCCCAGTCCCGTGAAAGTGCAAGCAAAGGTTTGGGAATCCACACGAACTTCCATGAAAGCACGGTTCCTGAAGGCTGGGGACGGGAGCAGGAGTGTGCAATGGGGTTTCTGGCCACGATGCTGCTCAGGATCTGGATTCCATGGCTGCAGGTAACATGTCCGGCTTCATTATCCAGCCTGGGTGAGCTGCCCCCCACCCCTCGTCACAGTGGGCACTTCAAATGCCCTACGAAGGAATGGCTCCAGTGTTCTGCTCAAGCTTTCTTGCTTTTGCCCCTTGTGGCATCTAAGGGTGGCGATTTCACTAGAATTCTATTTGAAATACAGGCACCGGGGCATATTGTTGCAGGTGGTACTACTTTTATGGATCAACTCCGCGAGGTGCCCAGACATGTGATCTAACAGGAGTCTCGATGTTGCTGTGAAGACATTTTTTTTTTTTATGTGATTAACATCTACCGTCAATTGACTTTAGAAGTACATGACCCTCCATGATATGGGTGGGCCTCATCTAATCAGTTGACAGCTTTAAGAGCATAAGAATGTGGGCGCCTGGGCAGCTCAGTCGGTTGAGCGTCTGCCTTCCGCTCAGGTCATGATCCTGGGGTGCTAGAATTGAGCCCCGTGTCAGACTCCCTGGTCAGTGAGGAGTCTGCTTCTTCCTTCCCCTCTTCCCCCCATCCCAACTTGTGCTCTGTTGCTCCCGCTCTCTCTCAATAAATAAAATCTTTGGGGGAAAAACAAAAAAAGAACAAAAAAAAACATGAGGTTTCCCAAGGAAGAGGGAATTTTGCCTCTGGATTTGACTGCCATATAGAAATTATGCCTGAGTCAGCAGCTTGCCCGGTGGTTCTGCAGAGTTCAGATTCAAGACTGAAGCTCTTACCTGAGTTTCGGACCACCTGGCCAATCCCACAGACTTCAGACTTGGCAGCCCCTACAATCACGGAAGTCTGCTCCTGAAACTCTGTCTCTTTGTTCTCTTTGTCTGCAGCGTGGTGTGTAATGTACCCAGGATGCTCCCTCCCCATCCCCGCACTTGACATCCTTGAGTTTGAACACCTACCATATGCCAGACACCTTTCTATGCACAGAGAGTGGGATCCTAACTCTGTGGATTTGTGTTCTAGCAGGAGACAGGCAAGCAGGATGCATGTTCACAGGAGAGACGGAAGAGGAGGGTCTGGGGAAGGCTCCTCTCCACGTGTCAGTGTGCAGGGCTCCTCAGGAGGAGGATGACCAAGCCTTGCTCCAGTGTCCCTACACGCCGCCCTATGGGAACTCCACTACTTACGTCTGTCTGCATGCAGGTCAGCTCCCTCGATAGCTTTAAGAGGGCCACACGTCAGCAACTTCACCTCCCAGCAAGAAGCCCAGCACGTGGGAGGTGGGTAGCTAGCCATTAACTATTGAATAACACTGAATTCTCTATATGATCACACACGTATGAGGAGTCTGCCCATCACCCAGCATGCAATATGCAGTTTCCCCCTGCATTTCTTATATGACCACTGACTTCTCTCCAGTTATTTCTTTTTAAGCTATTCCCAGGTTTAACTTGGGTTTCTCCCTGGTTTAACCTGGTTTCTCAGAATTAACGATTTCACTAGAATTCTATTTGAAATACAGGCACCGGGGCATATTGTTGCAGGTGGTACACAGTAGGGATACGAAAGGCCCCCAGTGGGCGTCCACCCAGGCCAGATGCGGCTGGAAGCTTCTTGGTGGAGCAAGCATGTCAGCTAGGAGAAAGGTCTGAGACTGTTCTGCCCCAGAGACTTGAGAACTCTAGAAGCAAGCACTGGCATTGGCCAGAGCAAGGGGCAGGAGGGTGAGGATGGTGAGCGCACCCTGGGAACATGGCAAGCGTGGAGCTGCAACAGTTGCTCATGCCGAAGCTGGCAACAGGCAGGAGACAAGTGTCCTATAGTCCCTGACCTGCCTCAGTTGGTCATCGAGAGTCACCAAAGAGTTCTGGGCAGAGACACACAATCATGTCTTAACTTTAGAGTAGCGTCACGGCACTGCAGAAAGAGCACTTAGAGACACAAGCCATTTTAACGACCCCAATGGAGTACACCCTGAGCCAGGGTGGAGGAGGAGTAACGTGGGGACCTCAGAGAGTCAGCACAGGAGTAGACAACTCATGCTCCCTGCACATGCAGGACCAGGGGACAGCCTCAGGCCAGCCTGGCCTCACTGTCTGGCCCTCACAAGGTGTCTCCCCAAGCAGAGATGGTGGCACGAAGCTGGTTAGCGTGAAGCTGACGTCCTTGAGTTGCGTCTCACCAGGCTGGCTGCCCCGTACAAACCAGCTCCCATTAGATCTGCTGATGCCTACTGATGGTGCAGGCAATCAACCCTCCCCAGAAGTCTGTCTTCCTGGATGCTGACTAACCAGACTTCTGGTTTACCCATCACCTTGTGGTGAACTGGGCTCGTGGCAGTCAATCTCCCAAGGGCAGCGGTTCTCAACAGGGTGATGGTAACCCCCGGGGGACACTCAGCAATGTGGAGATATTTTTGGTTGTCATAATGATCACTACTGGCATGTGATGGGTGGAGACCAGAGATGCTGCTCAGCACCTTACAGTGCCCAGGACGCCCCATATCAGAGTCTTCCAGCCTCAGATGTTAACAGTGCTGAAGTGGGGAAGACTTGCCTTAGCATAGGAGATTCTCTCTATATCTATCTGTTTACGTATGTATGTTTGTATCTACCTACCTATCTATTATCTATCTACTTATCTATCCATTCATCTATCCAGTCTATCTATCCATCCATCATCCATCCATCCATATTTACCTATCCATCCATACATCTATTATATCTATCATCTATGTATCTATTATCTATCATGTCTATATCATCTATATCAAATATCTACACATCATTTATCTGTCATCTATCTGTTCTACCTATCTACCTTCTCTGCCTTCCTTTCTTTGTTCCTTCCATCCATCCATCCATCCCACCATCATATCCACTATACATGTCCATGTACCTCTCCAACCTTCCATCAAATCTATCAATGTATTACTATCTATCATCTGTCTATTGATCTTTAGCAGTGGTCTGCAACTGTGGACTATTTCACCCCCTAAGAGGTTGTTTTGTCTATGTCTAGAGACATTTTTGGTTGTCAGCACTGGGGATAGCGTGCTACTGGCCCTGATCAGGGGGAGCGCGGGGATGCTCTTAACTTTCCTACATTACACAGAGCAACCCCACCACAGAGAATGATCTGGTTCCCCGAGGTCAACAGTGCCAAGGTGGAGAACCCCTGTTTTGGGGTCAAACAACTCTAGGACACCAGCAATTTCTACACGCCCAAAGGGCAATGAACAGATGTGGGAGACTGGGGTTTGGGCAGACCCCAAGCCTCTGTCCCAGAGAAATCCTGATTTTGCACCCCAGACAGTAAGCTACCCAGCTCTTCTAAAATTATCTCCACGGGCTGAGCTGGCCTTCAGAACAGCTTTATCCCCGAACAGAACGTGTGCTCAAATGTGCATTTAATGAATGCCCCAGCATCTTCACAAAAATACAACAAGAGCAGTTCACATGTTGAACTCGGATAATGGCACCGGCGGACTTGCCAAGTCACTCAACTCCAACTTCAAACTCCCAAGTAATGGTTGCTCAGCTTGACACCTGGAATCATCAGCGTTCCACGTGACCTCAAGAAATGCAAGCAAAACCTGGGGCATGTTTCCAGAAAGTATGGGAAGATCCCTATTTCCACATAGTATGGGAAGCAGATGTTGGGTGAAGCGACCTCCATTCACAAGACAAACTGCACAGCTGGGGGATTAAATACATTTTTCACTGATGGTCTTTTCCCACTAATACGTGTCCTTCCTCATGTGGCCCTGGACACCCCGTGCTCCCATCCGGATACAGTGTGCTCTCCATGCTATGTTCGGAGAACTTCCAGAGCCTGATTTCACTAGCTCAACTTATACCCAGTGTTTAGACAACACCTGGTCACTGAAGTGAGAATACACAGAAAAAACCAAGTGCTAGAAATATAGTAAGATCCACGTGCTCTGAGAGATCTACTCTGGGCAAGTCACTAAATAGCTGTTACAGCTGAATTATATCCCCCCAAAATTCACATGTTGAAGCCCTAACCCTAGGACCTCAGAATGGGGACTGTATTTGGAGATGCGGTCTTTAAAGAGGGGATTAAGGTATAATGAGGTCAGTAGAGTACACCCTGATCCCATAGGACTCTCCCTCTGCCTCTCCCCCTGCTTGTGCTGTCTCTCTCTCTCAAACAAATACATAAAATCTTAAGAAAAAAAAAAGAAGAAGAAGAAGAAGAAGAAGAGGGGATGAGGACACAGATATGCACAGAGGGACGACCATGTGAGAACACAGAGAGAACACGGGGTCTACATGCCAAGGAGAGAGGCCTCAGGAGGAACCAGCCTCAGCCCTGCCTGGATCTCACACTCCCAGCCTCAGCACCACCTGGATTTCATACTCCTGGCCTCAGCCCCACCTGGATCTCAGACTCCCAGCCTCCAGGACTATGGGAAATAGATGTGTGTTGTTTAAGTCCCCTACTTCATGGTATTGAGTTACGGCATCCCCAGTGGACAAACTTATTTTCCATAATTTTTGGATAAAGGTCACCTGGAAATTTATAGTCTTCAAAGGATCTGTTGTTGATAATAATTTCCCTAGATCCTGAGCATTTCAGGAGAACAGACACGACAACGTGCCTCGTTTTGTGTGCTCAGTACTGTGGGGGAAAAACCAAAAATTGCTCAAAATTAGTACAGATTTTTAAATGAGGTCCTGCCACATTTTCTCAAAACCTGTGAGTATAATCCCTTTGAGAAGACTATCAAATTGTTCCTCAAATTCCGTGTAGATTTAATGATGAGGAAACATTCCTACTTCTCAGCCACACCCTTTGTTGAACCTGACATGTATAAAGACTACATTCAAATGTGATCTGCACTCCGATTTTTGAATCACAAAGCCCATCATGCGTCGACACATGGTCACTGTGTCTTCTCAACCACAAAGTCGTTGGCCGGAGACTCCCTGCCTTTGGAAGGAAGCCAGAGACGTGTCACCACAATTTGGCAATATCATAAAGGAGTCCAGGTCTCCCGTAGATAATATTTATTTAAAACCCTAGAGAGCTAAAGATCCTCCCCAGAATCACTATTTTAGTTCCTCCAAGAGACATAACTAGAAGCTTTCCCAAATTCCAAAGGAAGATCTAATGTACTCGTTTTTATAAGTGTTGTTCTACCGCGGACCAAATGGGAGAATCACATGTGGTGAGTGAGCGGTGTGGAGTCCCCGAATCACCGGCTACTTTTGTTTCCATGACTTGAAACCCTGAGACGCACCTGACCCCTCCTTATCGGCACAAGATCACCTGCAGCTCCATAAAAGGAAAGTAAAACCACAAAAAATTCAGCCTATTCCTTTCTCCTCCTCATTAAACATGCAACAGAGTAGGGACTCTGGGTAAGACGCCCTTTCGGGCTTGGAGGATGGGAGGGCTCCTCCGGCAGCTTTGCATTTAGAGGCGTCCTTCACAGAGTCCGTGTGCATGGGAGACGTTCCAGAGCCGTGACAAAGGGCTCCCGTCTCTGCGTGTGGACAGGTGTATCAGAGAAGAAGGGCTGGAGTTGGTCTGGTGAGGGATGCCCAGTGCAGAGACACATAGGAAGGAGGCATTGCAGGGGAGGGGTGGCCCACGAGAGGCAAGGGATCACGAGGACGGCATCTGCCCCCTTCTACCACAGGTGGCTTTCCCTGATGGGACAACAGGCGGCAGGGTGTAGAGAAAGAGAGAGCGAACAGAAGGTAAACCCAGGGGTCAGTTCACGATGATCCCTACGTGGCTGGGGCCGGGTTCTGGGTACCTCACAATTCCCTGCGGATCTGTAGGTACAAATGAAGGTCACCAGACAGGTATCTGGGGAGGACCACCACCACTGGAAGGTGAAGAATGCCTCGGAAGGAAGCAAGGCTGGGAGGGCAACACCAGGTGGGAGGCCAGGGTCAAACATCAGGGCAGAAGACAGGGGGCCCCAGATCAGGCCATGAGCTGTGGGGTGGGAATGAGAAAGAACGAGAAGAAGATGGCAGAGGGGAGACATGGACCCTGGTTGGAAGGCACCCACACCGTGGATTGGGAAAGAGAGCCATATCTGGGCATCCTATCCCTGGCACTTGGGTGCAGAATGGTCTTACTCTCTACTAGTAAATAGCGTGGGAGGACAGGGATTTATTCGTTCAGTGCAGGGCACCCTCAACTGGACACATCTGTGATGCATCTAAATGGAGATACATAGTCATCCGCGAGAAACCCAAGGAGTGGCCTGCATGAATGAGGCTGAGCCGATGACTAAACAGGAGCTGGTGACGGTGACCCTGAAGGGGACAAGGGGAACAAGGTGTCTGGTAGGACCACCCATGTCCTTACGTATGTTCTGCTCAGCCAGGAGGGAAGCAAGGCCCAGGGGGACGCACTGGTCCCAACAGCACCTTTCTCCCTGGACCCGGCCAGCCTGAGGGTCAGCTGTGAGCTCACTCCACCCCGCCTGGGATCTCAAGAGAGGGTGAGGACCAGGAGAAGGCAGCGGGGAGGGACTCACAGCTTGACCAGGAATGGGTGGCTGACTTCCTTCAGCACCGACTTCTCGTTGTGTACATGCTGTTCCTGCTTTAGGCGGATGACGTCGGGGATGCTCATCACCTTCAGGGCAAAGAAATGCTTGGCCGTCTTGTCCTTGACCAGCTGCACCCGTCCGAACGTCCCGGTGCCTAGAGGGGAGACAGCACACGAGGCTGTATCAGGACCTTAAGAGAAACCGTCAGCTTCGGCAGCTCCCAGCCCTACTATATGGCCGGGGACAGTATTTGCGAGAAGCTCTGTTCTGAAAGTTTCAGGTGAGGGAACATATAATGCACACGTCAACGAAGACAATCACCTGCCTCTGAAATGTTTAACTGGAGGGAGGGCTGGCCATCATTTGTACACATGAGGCATGGTGGAGACCACACGCATACGCACGCATGCATACAAGGACAGCTAGAATGGGAAAGTATGGTAGACATTTCTGCAACGTGGCTTTTCTCTTCGGGGTTTCTACATAAAGACAAAGGTATCAGGCACGAGACGCTCATGAAAAAGGCTCTTTAACACGCTAATGCCTGCTCAAAGCACTTGGGTCTGTATTTTAAAATTTGCTAAGGATTGGAAAATGGGATGTATCCCCATATGATATGGGAATAGATACCTATTTGGGTAGGATATAAAGGGATAGAGGGCTGAGACGGGGGTGAAATTTAAAAATTGCAACCACTATACATATGCAAGGAAATCCAACCCTCGTTTGTACCCTGGTGGGACATTTCCAACCCAAATGCATCCTCTTCCTCCGCCACCAGGCTGTCCTATTCCTCTGAGCCTCGGTGTGGGGCATGGTGTCCACCTTCCACCCCTCACACAGACTGGCAACCACTTACTGCAAGTATGAGATCAAAGATCCAAAGGAATTTTATCTTTGGCTAGAGAACAGGTAAAGTAGGGGGGCAGAAAAATGGAAATCTGTACGTGTGAGCCTCGGGGTACCTGGTGCCCAGTGAGCTTATAAACGGCGGCTGCGTTTTCCGTCATTGTGTGTCTAACCAGTGACTCATGGGAAGGGGTCTTCCCGGGCAAGAAAGCATGGATTTCGGTGAACAGTTAGGGCTCTCTGGTTGGAAAAATGGGAATTAACCTTAACAAGAGGGAGAAAGGAATCAGGGAGAGCTGGAGAAGACAAAGGACGCTCTCCTCCCTCCCGACACAACCACACAGCCACGGGTGTCCTTTCTTCTTGCGCAGGGTTTGGACCTACGCACGATAACATGAGAAAGAGCACAGAGTCGCGCTCAAGCAAAAACATTTTGTTTTTTTTTTGTTTTTTTTTTGGTTTTTTTTGTTTGTTTGTTTGTTTTTTTAAAGATTTTTATTTATTTATTTATTTGACAGAGAGAGACTGTGAGAGAGGGAACACAAGCAGGGGGAGTGGGAGAGGGAGAAGCAGGCTTCCTGCGGAGCAAGGAGCCCGATGCGGGGCTTGATCCCAGGACCCTGGGACCATGACCTGAGCTGAAGGCAGACGCTTAACCGACTGAGCCACCCAGGCGCCCCCAAAAACATTTTGTTTTAGCGTTTTCTATAAATGAGAATTGCCGAGCTGTGAAATAAATCTCACCTCCTCAGGCAGTGGTGGGGGCAGGGCCACGATGAGTAACCTTGGCTTTTAAGTGGAGTTTCCGATCATGAATATTTTACCCGAGGAGGATCAGAGAGGGAGCAGCCAAAACCCAGAAAAGCAAGTGTTGTGTAAGAAGAAGCAAACGATGAAGGATATTCTCATCGGAAGGTCACTGGGAAGCAAACACAGAATTGTAACGGGGTAAGGCAGTCACATGTTGGCGAGATGCTATGGAATCAAGTCCCAACCAGGAGGTGTGGAGGGGGGGAAAGGCTGTAAGGAGGGTGAATTGGCAAAGTTTAGGTGTCTTTATGCAGACATTGATGTTTCCAGAGGGTCAGATGCACACAACGGGGACACCAGCATCTGGTGGAAGGTTTTGCTTTTTATTTGATCTGTGAACTGGGGCAAACACATGAGTCCTTGTGCTTCTAGTGTTCCTCTCCCCGAGAGGACAGAGTGAAGTGCAACGTACAAGTCCTGCCACGTCATCAGATTCTCGAGACAGAAAGAAGGCCATGTGCCTTCCTCCTTCTTTCTCTCTCTGGTACCGTTCCTCCTGATCATCTTTATCCACCGCCCCCGAGAAGGAGCCCTTTCATCACTGGGTTGCATTTACTACATCCTAGTTTGTCTTTTCAGCCCTAGTGTTTGACCTACAACTGGATGTTCCCTGTGCCTACGTGAAAGCACCAACCATGACTCAGATTTTTCCACGTTTCTGTCAGCAATGTCTTTCAAGCTCTCTCTGAGCAGCGTCAGCTGTTAAGCATGCAGAACTCAAAACAGGTTACTTATGCATGGCAGCCAGAGCCTGAGCTACCCTGGGGGATGCAGGGAGTCCCTGGACGCCACAGTCAGATGACAGGACCACACAGGACAACAGCCTCGTTCAAGGTGGACGAAACCAGCACGCTGCAATTTTCAGCTCAGCCAGCTTAAATGCGCCGAACACAAGACAACATTAATGGTGTTGGTCGTAAGGCATCAAGATGGTGGAGAGAAAATGGGCAGAGATTTCCCCACTTGGTGTTGGGAAGCTCACCAATATACACCCCCAGCTCTGAATAGAAAAGTAGAAAAGTCCATTTTTAGCTTTGTTGCAGGTAAGGATGGCCATAGGATCCACCTCTGCCCAATAAGACACACAATAGAATAGTATTCAGCCATTAAAAAAAGAAGGAAAGGTTCCTGCCATTTGCAATAACATGGATGGAACTTGAGGGCATTATGCTCAGTAAAGTAAGTGAGACAAAGGCAAAGTATGATCTCACTTATATGTGGAATCTAAAAAGGAAAAAACAACTCATAGAAAGAGTTCAGCTTTGTGGTTACCAGAGGTGGAGTACGGGAGTAGAGCAACTGGATGAAGATGGTCAAAAGGTACAAAGTTCCAGATGTAAGATAGTTCTAAGTCCTTTGGATGCACTACCATACAACCTGACGACCACAGTTAACACTGCTAGATGCTAAAAGAGTAGCCTACAAATCCTAACAAGAAAAAGAACTTTTTTTTAACTATATAAGGAGATGGATGTTAACTACATCGTGGTAATTATCTCAAAATATGTAAGTATTTGTCAAGTCTTTATGCTGTACACCTTACACTTACACAATGGTGTCAATAATATCTCAATAAAACTGAAAAGAGAAAATCTTTACCCCAACAGGGTTTAAATAAAATAACACATGCAAAACCCATCACATGGCATCTCAGCCAAGGTAGTAAATGAATTTTCCATCAGTGTAAAATGAAAGTCAGCTCCATAAATGTTCTATGTCATGGTGGTTACATAACTCTATGCATTTGTCAACAAGTCATCAATGGGAACACTTAAAATGCATGAATTTTGTTGCATGTATATTATATCAAGAACATTAACTGCCCCCCCCAAAAAAATTTAGGGTGATAGATTTTTTTTAAGCAAGCTCTATTAAATGGAGTTGGCATTTGATTCTACTCCTTATTCTTTAGGGTACTGGATGCAGACATCTATCAACCATTGACTGAATGGCAGAACATACCCCATGGGGAAAGGATCCCCCAGGGACTATGGGGACTAGGGACAAATCTATTGCTATAGGCACACAGAGAAGGGTCGAGGCCTCCACTCCCACTTTATCACCGTTATTCCAAAGTCTGACATGTGCAAAAAATATATATGAAGAAGTTTCCACAAACATGCAGTTGAAGAAATGTCATCTGAAAAGAGATGCTATGAGGTCGACCACATTCTGAGGCAGATTCCCTACACCATGTCTGTAATATCAGAGAATGGAACTCCACCTGGCAAATTAAGTCACAAAAGACTACAGGTGGCATTGGAAGGACCAAGGAGAACTAGAAATGCCCAGGGTGTACAAAGTGCTCTTGCTTAGAGAACCATGGGAAAAATGTTTCTGTAAGTTTAGCCGTGACAAAAGTGCTCCAGTCAACACACCAACTTCCAAAGTATCAGAGGCCGCCATTTTTTTTTGGTCCATGTTGGGATTGGTTTGTAACTTGTGGCAGTAGGTTCTGTAGATCAAGTATGTTTTACATACCTTTGTGATTAATTCCTGGGCACATGTTAGTTGGATAAATGGGCGGATGAATGAATTCATGGATACACCAATGGACAAATCCATGTAATAGAAGTAGCAAGCAGAGTATCTCTTGCCTAAGCCAATGGAGGTCCTTTTGTAAATGTGGGCACAGTCAGAGAAACCCACACAGACTGAGAAGCAGGAGTGAGGAGAAGGCTGGATCCCAGGGTGGCATCTTGGTCCTATGTTCCTGCCTGGCATAAACACCTTTGGCCCTAAATACCTCAGATTTCACAGGGAATGCAACACAGAGCATTTAAAGCACCTCCATATATTTGTAAAAAAATAATAATAATACATAAAGGACCTCCAGTGTAATCCAAATAAGGTCCACACAGGTGTTAATGGGATCACAGAGAAGCCAGTTCCTGGTTTTATGGATGTCCTCTGATTATGGAAGTTATTATCTCTGGGGTTGGGCACATGGGGACTCTCCTGTGTAGTATTTTACAACGTCTTGTGAGTCTTAAATTATTAATAGTCACACTATTTCACATAAACAATTTTAGGAAAAATCACCTCTATCTTACACCCTAGTCGAGTATCCTATGTTATCATCTTCAAGAAGCCCTACCACAGGGCACCTGGGTAGCGCAGTCTGTTAAGCATCCAACTCTTGGTTTCGGCTCAGGTCATGATCTCAGGGTCATGGGATCACACCCCGTGTCAAGCCCTACATCGGGCTTTGTGCTTAGCATGCAGTCTCCTTGGGATTCTCTCTCCCTCTCCATCTGCCCTTCCCGCCCCCCGCCCGTGCACACTCTCTCTCTAAAAATAAATAAATAAAATCTTAAAAAAAAAGAAGAAGCTGTATCGCCTAAGTCCACAGATGCACGATTTGACCACAGATATTTTGCTAAAGGCATCTGTAAGAAATGTCTCTTGCTCCGAGATCACCTGTTCAGTCTGATTAGTTGGAAGTCCAGTGATTGTCAGAGGTGATTGGAGCAGGTCACCTGCCTCCTTTTCTCTTATCTGAGTGTACCTTCCCTTTGCTACCATAAAAAAAAAAAGGAGGGACAGGATTCCAAGTCAGCTGCTATGACTCTTTCCCTCCTGGATAGTTTCTTTTAGGTTACTTTGATTTTTTTCTTTTTTAACTTTTATTTTCCCTGTTTTTTTTTTTTTTCCACCACACATTCAGTCTACTGCTAAATTTAGTTCAATAACTTCACTGTTTTTTGACAGCGGCGAAAAGAGGAATTTCCTGTAGTTTCCTGTAAAAGACTCCTCATGATGTCCTTCCTGCTGTCCCTGTAAGTTTTTTAAGCAAGTGCCACTTATTGACGGGTCCATCCTAGCCGGTGCCCCTGAGCCTGACAACTGCGAAAATGAAGAAACTAGAACGAAATGAAATTCTGTCCCCCGTCCCCACTCACACTGCACACTCCCGGAGACAGAACGGTGCCTCTCGCCAGCCTCCCTTCAAGCAGAGTTTCCCCAGAGATGGGCGCCCCACGATGTCTTCCACTATAAACATACAACTAACTACAAACGGGAGAGTCTCTCATTTCCTAAGAAGCTCATAATCAAATGGACACACAAGAACCACAACACACCCCAGGTCCAAAAGCGCATTCAAACCTAGCACAGGATTTTAAATACCTAATCCACGACCTCCCCGTTTACATGTTGTGGAATGGAAAAGAACAAGAGAAGAATAAGGAAAAGGTAGTGATAGATTCCAACTAAAGAACCCCTGGCAGATCAGCCCACAAAACTGCCATTATATAAAAGTATTCACATGTAAACAAATAATTGCGAAGGCATTTCTCTTTAAACAAAGACAAAGTCGGAGGTGGCCTGGGTGGTTGAGTCAGTTAAGGGTATGACTCTTGATTTCAGCTCAGGTGTAGCCCTACATTGGGCTCCCAGCCTGCTTAAAAAAAAAAAAAAAAAAATGAAAAAGTAAATACAGACAAAGACAGACATGGATATCGGGTTTGATTTGGATGTGTCTGTATTCAGGACTCCCGCCTCCTCCCCAAAGGCACACCCAAAATATAAAATCCCACTTCATTTATTTATTTAATCCGGATATGACAATAGGGCTTTATTCTGTGCCACAGAATGGACTCTGATTGGGTAACAGAGAAACCGTGTTCCCTGATTCCAGGGCAAGAAGGGTCACAAAAGGAGTTAAAGACAGACTGATGCAGTCAGATGATAGCTACACAGATCCACAGATAGATGATGGATGGATGGATGGATGGATGGATGGATGGATGAATGAATGGATAGATGGATGGATGGATGGATGGATGGAGGGAGGGATGAATGGATGGATAGATGGATGGATGGATGGATGAATGGATGGATAGACGGATGGATGAATGGATGGAGGGAGGGAGGGAAGGATGGAGGGAAGGATGGAGGGATGGATGGGAGGGATGGATGGATGGATACACAGATGAATAGGTGGGTGGGTGGATGGATGGACAGACAGATGGATTGACTGATAAGATAAATGAGACAGATAATAGATGGACGGATGCATGGAGGGAAAGATAATAGGTAGCTCGGAGATAGAGACAGAGTCACATAGATCACAGGCAGATGATTGACAGATAGATAAATGGTTGATAAAGGAAAGATGAGATAAATAATGGATGGATAGGGTGGATGAATGGATAGAAAGATAAGACAGCCAGCAGATAAACATATACAGATATAGACAAATAAATAGGTGGTTGGTACATACATTGATAGATGATAGAGAAGATAAATGAGATAGGTAAGAGATAGATGGACAGATGGATGGATGGAGAGATGGACAGAAAGATACTAGCTTATAAACAGACAGAGACAGATACTAATTTACTTTTTTAAGCCTATTTCCCAAACAGAAAGTAAAACTTCATCAAAACCCACTTGGCAATAACATTAATTTCCTGCTTCATGTAGTAACAGCCCACACAACACTGGGACGGTCAAAACTACTCCTGAGTTACGGCTCACCGAGAAAAAAACAAGAAACCAGAGCAAGACCGAGCCCGTGTGCACCCCCCATCCTGCAAGAGCCTGCGCCCAGTACGGCATGCGTGTGTAGAATCTTAACATGCAAACACAGCACTTAAAAACACCAACTGCTACTGCTAGGAAGGGAAGTGAGAATCCCTCCTGACACGCAAGAAGGACGCACAGCCACGTCCGAGTTAAAGACCCATGCAGTTGGTCGTCACCCCCGTCCTGCACCTCTTCCGAACCTGCAGTGTCTCCTGAATTAGGATGGTCCCTGTCCTATCCCACAGGGATCCCAGATGCTAAGGAAACAGGGCAGTCAAGTTCCAGGGGAGGGATGGAGGGTGCAGGAGACCCCGTCCCCCCTGAAATGCAGGAGAGAGGACGGCCAACAGGCCAACGGTGCGCAGGAAATCTCCGGGAGAGCTTCCTAGCAGGGCTGCAGAGAAGTGGGAAAGGAACAGCATGGTGCATGCCTTCTCGATGCGTGCCCCGACTGCGGAGAACCACACATCAAAGGGGGCACCCCCAGAAGTGAGCAGAGCCCCCACCTCCGCCCGCTGCTTGGCCGGCCACTGTGGTCTGCACTGGGTTTCCAGGGAACACGTTCCTTCCTCCTCCTTCCACACGGCGTGGCATATTAAGATGCAGAAAGTGCTCCAGGGGGTCTGTAGCGAGGAGTTACCGACCACAACCCTTCTTGGGTGACACCCCCCAGCCAAGAAGCTACCGAGGGATCTGGACTGTGCTTCGGACCCAAGATTGCCTGAGGATCGTACACCCCCGTCCTCACTGCCCGCCCCCCGCCCCGTGGCCCCGGATGCAGGAACTGTGCATGACTTGGTGGAAAATGACACGACCTGCATTCACCAGGTGCTCGATGTGGTCTGAAGGAATTCAGCGGACTCCTAACGGGAGGCGGCTACACAGTGGGAAGGCTCTAGGACTCAGGTGAGTCACCTGGACATCCTGAGAAATTTAGGGGGAGGAGTGGAGGGGGGTCCAAGTGTTCGCAAGCACCTCCTTTACCTGGAACCCCCCGGCCGTAAGCTCTCCAGAATCCGTTCTCCCCTCCAGCCAGCCAAGGCCAAGGGTTTATATCTCCTGCACTGTCTGGATGGGTGAAATTAGCTTGGAAATGTTTAAGGCAACTGAAAAACATGCAATTCCTAAGGAGGCCAAAAGTATGCACTCTGTTGGTCATTACAATGTCTGTCCCCCTCTTCATAGCGATGGTCGCTTCTCTGTGTTGAAAGGATGTTCTGCAAAAAGATACAGAACGCGAAAATGGATCCTGGGGGGGGGGGGTCATGGGACAGGACAGGGGACAAAAACAGAGATGTATTTCACAGCATAATTTTCGCAATTTCTTTTTTAATCTGTGAACTATAGAAATGTTTTATCTACATAATAGCGAAATTTATGTGATTAAATGAAACTGATGCATTAAGGAATTATGGCAAAATACAGCTGACGCTTGAATAACGCGGGGGTTAGGGGAGCCGACCCCCCATGCAGTTGAAAATCCACGTGCAACTTTTGACTCCCCCCAAACCTAACTACCAACAGCCTACTGTTGACCAGAAGACTTCCTTATAACAATTGATTCCCACATAGTTTGTATGTTCTATGTATTATTTACTGTATTCTTACAATAAAGTGAGCTACAGAGAAAAGGTGATTAATAAAATCCTAGGGAAAATAGATTTACAGTACTGTACTGCATTTATTGTAAAAAAATAAAATCGTGTATAAGCGACCCCATCACTATACCACAATGCATGAATTTATCATTGTAAAACTCACTTGTTTTCATTGGTATTTCCCCCTCCTGGTAATGTCAGAAAAGATTATGAGCTACAATGTATGAAATGATAAATGTCTAATGCATGCAATCCTCCTTCCAAAAGCCAGTTTTTAAAATTCTTGTTGTACACAAGTTCTGTTTTATGGGAAAAAGGCCCTTAAAAAAAAAAAATTGTGTGCCAATTCTGTGACTGAACTTAAAACACAGAACTGGACATTTTGAAAGGGTGAATCCTATGACCTGTGAATTATATCTCAATATGCAAAAGTTACAGAAGAGAAGTATGGTTTGGATAATCTCATTAAGATTCTTTTTTTAACTTGGAATATTTACTTCAAAGATCAGCTAAAAAAACTGGTCCTAATTCAACTCAGCCCTGGGTGGGATGGGGGCTGTTTTGTGAGTTTCCTTGTCTAGATGGCTTTTTGTTTTTTTTAAACAAGTAACTCCCTCAAAATTTTGCTGAGTCAAGCAACATTCGATTTCACATTGTCCTGCTTTAAAAGATAAAAATAGAAGAGACATTTTGGAAGCACAGTTCTCCTATTTACAAGTTATTTACTGAATTATCCTGTCCCCTATCAAAGATACAGAACGGATAATCACGAAGGAATAAAGAAACACAGGAAGTTCTCGCCCACCCCCAGCACAAGCAGATGTCCCACAAGGGAAATGCCCGGAATTCCTGGCTCAGCTTTGGTGTTCCTGTAAGCACGATATCTGCAGCTCTGAATGTCACTCCCGTGAGGCTTCACCAAGATGAACAAAGGTGGGTCTTCACACGTTCCCAATAAAAGCTGGCCAGGTTAAAGACGCAGCCCTACACTGTATCCAGGATGGGATGGAATGTCACAGTCACCCTCGAAATGCCCCAAAATGTATTGCCCTTTACATCAGGGTGTCTCAACCTCAGCGCTGCAGACATTTGGGGCTGGATGGCTCTCCAGGGCGGGGCGTCCTGGGCAATGTAGGGCGCTGAGCAACGTCTCTGGTCTCCACGCACCACATGCCAGGAGCAACCCTATACCCAGTTGTGACAACCAAAAGTGTCCCCTGACCTTGTCAGGTGTCCACTGAGGAGCAGAAATAGCACTGGTTGAAAACCACTGCCAAGTGACTGCTAGTAGATAGATACACAGCCAGATGATAAGATGACAGATGATTGACAGATGATGGATGGATGGATGGATGGGTGGAGGGATGATCGATGGATGATAGATGGATGCATAAATGGATGAATGATGGATGGATGGATGGAGGGATGGATGGAGGGATGGAGGGATGGATGGAGGGATGGAGGGATGGATGGATGGAGGGAGGGAGGGAGGGAGGGAGGGAGGGAGGGAGGGAGGGACAGACAAATGAGAGAATCTCTCTCACTAAGGCAGAGTTTCCTCCACCAAATGCCCTCATCCCGGCCTCCCAAACTCCAGTTATGAGCATCAATAATGCCCAGACATTGCCAAGTGTCCAGTGGGGGTGGAATCACCCCCAGTTAGGACCCAATGCCCAGGAGAACTTTCCATGGGGCAGGAACCTTCTACATCCTGCTGTTCACTACAGTAGTTACGCACTCACAGGGGGCTCCTGAGGATTTGAAATGCAGCTCCTGAGGGCGCCTGGGTGGCTCAGATGGTTAAGCGTCTGCCTTCGGCTCAGGTCGTGATCCCAGGGTCCTGGGATCGAGTCCCGCATCGGGCTCCCTGCTCAGCGGGGAGCCTGCTTCTCCCTCTGCCTCTCTCTCTCTCTGTCTCTTATGAATAAATAAATAAAATCTTTAAAAAAAAAAAAAGAAAAAAAGAAATGCAGCTCCTGAGACAATACCCTTATTGTATTCCACGGGGCTAGCGGTTACCATATTGGACAGCTTTAAAGTTCTACCATTCAGCTCACACTCAGTTCTTGTTATCAGGGTCAACTGCCAGGTCAGAAAAATTTAGAAAACTCCATCTTTGACCACAAATGAGTTAGGCAGTCCGTGGAATGAATATGATGACCTCACTCTCTGAACGAAGACCCAGTCAATATAATGAGGTTTGGCACTCTTTCCCCCGCTATTGGTATTTGACTGCGTGTCAGGTGTTTTGTAGGACTCCAAAGCAGCAATGAACAACATAAGGCTGGTTCCCGCATTCACTACGGTTAGTTACAATCGGGCCGGAAAGGTAGACGGTAAGCATTAATTATAATAGCTCTAACAACACTGATGAGCTCATCTGGGTTTCATGAGCTTGCTCAGGTTTGATGACTTGGTAAGACAGGTGTGTAGAGGAAGAAACGAATGGACCTTACTTTGGTTAAGGGTCAGAAAAGACATTTTAGAATTTTATTTATTTGAGAGAGAGTGATAGAGAGATCATGAACGGAGGGGAGGGGCAGAGGGAGAAGCAGACTCCCCGATGTGGGACTCGATCCCAGGACGCTGGGATCATGACCTGAGCCTAAGGCAGACGCCACCCAGGCGCCCAAGACATTTCCTTTTGAGGAAGTTTCAAATGGACACTGGAGAGTGGGGCAGACTGAAGGCTACTTTGTAGGGTGATTGGGAAGAAGTAAAGGATATGAGGCAGGAGCCACACAGAGCACTGGGATTTTGGTGCAGGGAGGAAATACTAGGGAGCAGAGCAAGAGAAGGGAGGCACTGTGAAACCCTTTGAGTGAGTTCTTCATGCCAAGGGCAGCAGGAAATCACACAATGACACCAGGAAACGCCTGTGTGTGTGGCTTTGGGTTCTGCATGCTTTTGTTTTGCTTTAAAGATGTCCATGTCATGGGAGAAGCCAGTGCGAGGAATAGCCAGGGCAGTATGGGGGCTGTGGTAGAAATCAGGACGGAGGCTAGAGCCAAGGGTGAAGAGCGGGCGGTGACAGGGAGATGCAGAGCCAAGAAGACGAGCTGGGTGAGGCCAGGAGAGGGAGGGTGGACAAGAATGTGGGAGGGGGGGTGGGTGTTCAGCATCTGAGCAGTTAGTGACCAGAAACCCTGGCAGGTGTGCAAGGGATCTGCTGAGTTGTTTGGTTTGGGAGAAGAAGGTTCAACAGTTCCATGTGGCACCCTGTGGGCATGTTGAGGATGAAGGGTGTAGTGGGTTGAATTGTGTCCCCCCCAGAAAGGTATGTCCATGTCCTGAACCCTAGTACTGTGAATGTGGTATTATTTGGAAACAGCATCTTTGCAGATGTAATGAAGTCAGAGATCTCAAGAAGAGGTCATCCTGGATCAGGGTGGCCCTAAATTCAATGACAAGCATCCTTGTAAGAGACAGAAGAGGAGACACGGACACAGAGGAGAAGCCACGTGAAGACAGAGGCAGAGATGGGAGGGACACGACCACCAGCCCAGGGATGCCTGGAGCCCAGAAGCTGGAAGAGGCAGGAAGGACCCTCCCCTGGAGCCTTGGGAAGGTAAGATGGCCCTGCCCCACCTGGATCTCAGTGGTCCTGCCCCGCCTGGATCTCAAACTCTGGTCTCCACAGCTGTGGGAGCATAAATTTCTGTTCTTGTAAGCCTCCAGATTTGCAGAGATTTGTTAGGACAGCCACAGGAAGGTATGACAGTGGGCCTCCTAGCTTTCAGGGAGACATGGACCTCCTAACAGGTATTGCTTTGGAGACATGCCCTCCAGTGCTCACTCAAGAGAAAGGTCTAGATCTGAGCTGCACATCTGGGAGCCAACACCTCCACGGTGATAACTGAAGTCAGAGGCATGAACAAGAGAACCCTTTGATTTGGGGGAATTTTCTTTTTTAATTATTTACATTTTCAGCAATCCCATTTAAAACTGTTTCTCTTTCGCTGTCACATCCTATTTTTGTTGATGGGAACGGTATCTTCTCAAACTTCCCTGAAAACAGGACTCAAAGTAAGACTTATTTTTTAAATGTCTCCTGTGTTCCTCTTTTTGTTTTAATGGGTCTTTTCTTAGGCGCCTTGAATTATCTGCTTTTCCTGGGATCACATGTCTTTACTTATCTCGATGCCTCACACAGTGTAACCTCCTGATAAACACCGGGTTTGCGGTCTCTTCCCATTTAAGGATGACACGGATACCAGAAAGAGTGACTCAGAAAGTTTCCGTATGTGAGTGAGGCTGGGGGCTCTGAGAGCGAAAGCATTAGGAGAACTAGGTCCTGAAACGCCCATAAGCTGCACGCTTCCTCCCCAGTTGTGTTTACCCAAACCCTACTCAGCCCGGAACATCTGCTATCAGATCTTAGTTCCTTCTTGGCACCTTGATTACAATCCTTAACACACTGACCTTTTCTTAGTTATTTGTATCAGTAAGATTCTTGGAAATGTAAACTGCATCCTATCTTTTTATGTCCCCCAAATAAACTCTGCAGCTCCTTGCACATGGGACGTGCTAATAACCACTTTCAGAACAGCCTAAATGATGCCTTTGCGAAGCTAACCCAAACCCCCATTGCGATGGGGACATCCAGAGTTCCAAAGAAGCAATGCAATTAGTAGGATTCAATTTTGAACAAAGCGACTTCACTGGGGTGGAGTAAGATGAAAAATGAGAATTCAAGCCTCGTTCTCGGGGCACAATGAGGCAGTTCATTCTCTGAAGACCCTCTGGATACAGGAATCACCATGAATCAGTCACTGTTGGTGCTCAATCAAGACCCTCTTAGACCAGGTCATTGGTTTAAAACAGCAGTTCTCAAACTCCCTGACCTCAAGATTCTTTGGCACAGATCTTCAGACACAGATGGAGGATCGTAACCAACGTCTGTTTGCTCGTGGGCGTCGCTCTCTGGAGATAGTAACCATATTAGCAAGGAAAGCAGAAATGTCTAAAACACAACAGCGGGCAAGGACACTCCACTGATGGTCAGAGGTGATACCGTCCCAGCTCAGGGAGCCTCCGGAAACCACCACACGCCCAGGCGAGAGAGAGAGAGAGAGAGAGAGAGAGAAGGACAGATAATATCTTCATGGTACTACAAAAGGACGGTTGACCCCATGAGCTCCCCAGAAGTTTCCCTGGGAACGCCATGGGTCCCCGGCCCCCCCTTGGAGAACTACTTGGATCTCAGCGATGAGCTCACTGTCGCAACCCATCATGCAACCAACAAAGTCTTTCAAGAGGCGTTAAATGGGATGTTTTGCACATGGCACCATTCTCCAAACACAACAAAGACGTAGGTTTAGCGTGTTTTTAGTTTCTCCTCTGCAAAGGACACAAGTGCTTAGTTTGTAAGGTTGTACGATGTGCCTTTTTCATTCTCGTATGGTGCTTACTCTATGATCATGTCACAGCGCCATGTACTAAATCCGGGCATCATGAAGTCTTGAGTGAAGAACATGTTCCCAGATATATCACAGTCAGATGTAGAAAGGCTTCCTTTCCGTGTTCCTAAGGGTTCCCGCTTCAAGCCACAACCTTTCCTCTAGGATCCAAGGCGCCCTTGGACAACATGATGAAAATGTGCTTCTCTCTAACCATCTCCCTCCACCCTTCCCTCCCCATCCCCAGAGATATCCAGTTCCCATCGCTCAATCCTCCTTCCCCAATGACTACGGCGCTCCTGCATCATCCCCCAGGAGGCTTCGGGAGGGAAGGGGCCTGAGGGTCCAAGAGAGGAACCGGAAACTATCCCCCGTGTCCCTACATTAGGGTAAGAGTCCATCCTTCATCTTCTCATCATGCAGGTGAGCCAGGTACGCGGCAAGCACGTTGGGATCCCAACACGAACCAAGAAAACAAGGAAAGGGTCCATCTGCTACGTTCCGTGCCTGACTCTCGCCCGGCTGGAGCCACACAGCATGTTCTTGACCCAAGACAGATTTCCACGTGAGCCTGATCGTGGTGGGTCCGTGAAAAGTCAGACCCGTATCAAACAACTACATGCCACCCCTTTGGGACGCGAAGTTCAACGCCAGAAAAAATAAAGTCAATTAAGAGACACTATCCAGATTCCTCAAGAGTCCTGATGAACCGCTCCCCCGGTCTTATTGCCTCCTCTTTGGGAAATCTGCCTTCTGTCAACCATCCACATCCAACACTGCTGCTTTTCCCACAACTGAGTTATTCCTTTGCCGAATCGCTACTTTCGTAAGAATTGTGTTTTACGTTTTCCTAGCACCATGTGATACTCCTTACAGGTAAGGCATTTTCCTAGCACCATGTGATACTCCTTACAGGTAAGGCATCTTCTCTATGCTAACAAATTAAGGAGCCTTGGAACCCCAACTGTGGTGTGTGACACTGTTTCTGGAAAAATGACGTTAGGGAGGAATAATCGACAAACCAGCTTCTGGAGCAGAGCCGGGAACTAGCCGTTCCACTCACTCATCAAGAACACCGGACGGGCAGCAAGCTTTGGAAGAGGAGGTTGTTTTCCCATACAACATGGCAGCCAGTCTCAGGTTTAAGCACACTGTGTGCCAAAATCTGAAGAATCAGTGTTTGCAAGTGTTTTCAAGGGTTGCCTTGAAGGGTTGCCACCCAAACAGCCAAAACACCTTTCACTGTGTATGGGTGTGTGCACGCCTGTGTATGTTCCATTCACTACCGCGTGCACCCGTCCCATGCACTAATGAAGGCAAGGAGAAAAGCACGCCACAGAGTAAGTGATCCACTAAATAAAGAAGTAGGTTTTCACCTTCACAAAAGTCGGGAACCCCCACCTGATACAGGAAGTGAAGAATCCGGACCATGCAGCCACCTGTCAAATCTTCCCACTGATGGCTTTGCCGAGAGCATCCCAACCTCTGTGTAGCATCCTCTAGTTAACACCCAGACTGCACTCAATCTGCACTGCGATGTCACTCAACTTTTCCTTTTTTATTTTTTTTAAGTTTTTATTTATTTGTCAGACAGAAAGAGAGCATGAGCAGTGGGAGCAGCAGAGGGAGAGGGAGAAGCAGACTCCCCGCTGAGCAGGGAGCCCGATGAGGGACTTGATCCCAGGACCCCGGGATCATGACCTGAGCTGAAGGCAGATGCTTAACCCACTGAACCACCCAGGTGTCCCCAAATTTTCCTTTTGAAGGAAGACAAGCCCCCAGAACTCAGAGCAGCCATCCTGAAATGCAGTGCATTCTGGAGACACGCTTCCACAGCAGGTGACTGGTGACCTGTGTTCTTCACACAGTGTAGGAAGAAAAATCAGGGAAACACCAGACCAGCAAGCAGAAGACAGACCAAAAATGAAAGCAGAAATCAGTGAAATGAAGAACAGGAAATCGACAGAGGGGAAAGAAAAGAAAAAAAAAAAAAATCAAAGAAAGAAGACTCTGGTTCTTTGAAAAGATCAATACAATGGACACTCCAGATTCTGTCATCAAAATAAAATACTGAACTGTTTAAGGATCGAGCAAAGAAAAGTATTCCTAAGTCAAATACCGGACAACAACTATGCTCGAGTGTGCAGGGAATAGGGAGTCGTTCCTGATTTTATTTTTCTACACATATTGCTTTTTTCTTAAGGTGGAATGATAATGGAATCCAGTGCCCGAGAAGAGAACATTCTAGGCAATTTGCCTTCTTAATGCCCTTCCTGGATTTTCGGATCTCTGCAGAATGATTTCCTCCTCTGGAGTTGTCCCCAAACATTGCGCTGGCTCAGTATCCTCCTGGGGGACTGCCCAGCGACACGCCCCCAACGTGAGCACGCACAGCCACACGCATGCACGCTTGGGCACGCACCCAGCCCCGCTTCTGGCTGCCCTCCCCGCTCACATCCCGGGGGGCCCCAGGCATGACAAAGACCTTCTTTCTCCGGAGCCCGGGCTGTTGTCCAGCCACACCCAGCCCCACATCTGCACAGCCCTTTGTTCTGTGGAGTGGCTCCCAAGATAATGATCCAGCGGGATGAAATCATCCACCAAATTAATTGTCAACCACTTTAAAAGAACTCTCTAGAGGTTGCCCTGCAAACGTCCTTGATGAGCTGCTTCATCAGAACTGTTTGCAAACCAACCACCTCAAGACAAGGACTCTTAACGCCTGCCCACGACACCTGCTCACGTGACATTGGGTGTGATTCCCTGGTGGGACCTTGTGCATTTCAGCAAGGAGTCTGTGGGACAGTCTCCTCCTTCTGTTACCTGCTGGAAAAACCAGTATGGATTTCCAAGTGTGGAAGGGGGAATAAGCAAGGTCAACACAGAAGACACTGTGCCCAAGGTGCATGTTTCTCTCAAACACGGAACTGCCCCGTTAGGCAGAGTCCTGGGACGCCTGGGATCTAGCCCTGGCAGCCTGCCTATACCGCACAGGGTGGGAAGGTGCAAACCGGTGTTGGGGGGGGCCACTGGACACCTGGGCTGAGCTAAGGGTCCAGAAGGACTACTCAGAGGTGTCCTACAGTTAACTCCTACACGGGGACACGGGATGCTCAGGGCTGTGGGGGCCTCCCACCCTGAAGAATCTCCACTTGGCCTCCTCAGGGCACATGGGGAGCAGGAGGAAGGAATCTCCCCCCAGAACACGCACCCACTTCCACCCTCGATATGGGGCGCTCCGCCTTGGAAACTCAGGATGCTTCCATGGAGAAATCGCTGGACAACTTCAAATGCATCAGTGGCGAGGTATCTATTATGTTTTGTGCTATTCAGATGTACTCCAAATGCCAACTGGACTCCTATCTAAGTGCCCTAATGGTGAAGCCAAAGTGTACCCTCCAGTCCACCCCGCCCAGCGTACAATCGGAGATCCCTACCCATGAGAAGCAAGGGAGAACGCTCCCAGAATGAGCTGCTTAGAAGCTTTCATTGTGTTGGTTTTATTAGTCTTGCACGAGCTCTCTCAGAAAAGAGCCTGCCAAGTTTACCAAAAAAAAAAGCGCATGTGTTACCGAATTAATCAACAAGCTCAAGACTCCTTGCAAACAATCCTGTGTCTGTGTTCCTCATCTCGATCCTCCAGGTGGATACAAGCTCTGCTTCTGGGATGCCATGTGGTGACCTGGACAGAGCACCCCAGCCCGGTTCAGAGCCTCCCCTCTGACTGTGCATTTGGGCCCAGACTCAAGCTTCCAGAAGGTAAAGCTGTGTCTTCCCAGCTTTGAGCCATCCCATGTCCGGGGCTCCTTGTAACATGCGAACTGGTTCTGCTTGCACAGTGCAGGGGACGGGTCCCAGAGAGGGGGCAATGAGTCCTCGTACAGGGTTCCGGCCAGGCAGAGGAGGGGACAGGTGTGAGCTGCTCAGTTAACTCAATGAATCACTTGTCTTCCCACCTCTCTCTGTCTCTCTCTCTGTCTCTGTCTCTGTCTCTCTCTCACACACACATACACACACAACTTACAGCCGTATGCATAGCTAGTCAGAGCTAGCATCTCTCCTCCTAATGGAAGAGCTTTTTATCGTTAATGTGGTTTGTCCGTTGACGGAAACCAGTGTAGTTGGACAGGGGCACAGCCGGGTGCAGCCGCCCTCCCCTCCCCACCCCACCCCACCCAACACTACTCTCTGAAGCCCACTCTTAGAAGCCACTTCTAAGGTGAGGCATGCACAGCACACACAGGAAGCAGGTGCCGTGGACAGAATAACGCCTCCCCCCCAAAAGGCGTCAACATCCCAATCCCCAGACCCTGTGACTATGTTAGTTTAAGGGAGAACCATGTTCCAGGTGCTACTTACAGATGCTCAGTAGTTGACTTGAAATACGGAGATGATCCTCGGTGATGCGGGTGAGTCCTTACAAGCGTTACAAGAGAGGGAGGGGTGAAAGAACCATAGACAGAGACATGGCAGCATGACAAGGATCTGACCCAACTCTGCTGTCCCCACAGAAGGATGAAGGCATCCTAAGCCGAAGAAGGCGACGGCATCTAGAAGCTGTAGGAAGCAAGGACCCCCGGAGCCTCTGGAAGGGAACGCAGCCCTGCTGATCCTTGATGTTAACCCACTAACACCCACCACCCTAACCTGCAGAGCTGCGGGACTTAAAAAATGCGTGTTGTTTTAAGCCACTAGGCCTGGGGTCATTTGTTAGAGCAGCCATAGGAGAGCACTATGGGGAGAAAGTCCGTGAGAGAGATCACAGCAGGAGAACAAGTGAACATGACCTTGCAGGGGAGTGCCTCTGGGACCCTGCCCTGCACCCTGACTCCCTAAACGCAGAGCTAGCAGAAGGAGGTGTCCCGTGCAGGGGTGGGGTGGGGGGTGAAGGCTCTCAGCAGCCTCAAGACAAGCCTAGCCAGAAGACTCCAGGTCTACTGAACGGAATAAGCTCCAAATCCAAGCAAATGCCACCACCATCCATCTCTGAAGTGATGAACCTCCACTATGCTTAGGACTGGACGGTCATCATGATGATGATGATGATGGCGAAGCTTGCTTTGGTGAGGCCATGCTTACTTCCTAGTTGATGCACAAAGGACAGGAGACACAGGTGCTCCAGGCTGAAGCTCCCCACTCATCCTCAAAGGACGGAATAAAACACAACACGCACCTGCCAAGGTATGTGGAGAAGCACATCCCGGCGAAGGACCACCTCCACCACTGTGGGTCTGAACCCTTCACTGACGCCTCCTCAAGGACTGTGTGGGGAAAATGGCAGGATGGAGAGCCAGGTCCACATGCATCATGAAGCCCTGCCCCATTTAGTGAACACAGAGATGGCCGAGAGGCAGGGTTTCTGTCCCAGTCACTCAACCCAGGAACCTGAGTGCCAACCCCATACACTGTGTTGGTTCTTCAATGCTCAGACCCGTTCCTGAGCTGTGATGGGGGGACCAGCCTCCAGCAGCAGAAGAATAAGAAAGGCAGGTCATGAAACAGGGATGAGCTATAGGGACAGAAAAAAGCTGAGGACACTAGACCCTCGGGGAGTGACTTCTAAATGGGTGTGGGGTTTCGGTCTGGGGTGACGGAAAAGTGTTGGAGGTAGGCAGGGTGATGTTCACACGAAAGTGTGAATTATTTAATGCTACCGAAGTGTACGCTTAAAATTTATTAGAATGGTGAATTTTATGTCATATCACTACCATTAAAAAATTCTTAAAAAAAAATAAACAGAATTAGAAAGTTGGTGGGGCTGCCTGACCACCCAGAATGGTCACCAAAGGTGACTTCCCAAGACATGGAGGGACCCAGCTGCATACACCCGGTCACACAGACATCACAGCAGATGGGATGGAGGGTCTCCGTTCTCAGTGGAGCGTGAAGGAGACCCGCACAGCGCCCAGGAGATCCACCGGAACGGAACACGGGGCATCCAGGCACCAGGAGCAGCACACAGCATCCCCGGGAATGAGCAACACCTCTCATCTGCGGGGGCTCTCCCTTTTCAAGGAAGAAAGAATGCCCCCCGCCCACGCAGAGGTCCGGGAAAGGTGCTACTTGAATGAACAAAGAACCTTTCGAGTTGATGGGTTCTGGTGGGCATCGCTTAAATCTAAGTCCCAACACCTTTATGTGACAGTTACAACTGACCGGAGAGAAAGAAAGAGTGATGGGTGGGTGGTGATGCACAAGAGGACGGGAGGGAAAGGTACTGCCAGGATGAGCAGAGAGATGGTCTTCACACTATTACCGTAGTCTTCTGTCCTTTGTCATAAAAGGATCCTCCGAGCTGATGAGCCAAATCCACCTGGGGTGACGCCAGACTACCGCATTACGGGAGCTCAAGGGGACGGAGGTATCTCTGATGCATTAAAAGTTTCACAGGTGTAATGGGTACAGGGTATTCTTTTGGGGCTGATGGAAGTGTTTAAGAACTAGATGGAAGGGATGCTTGCATATTGTGGATGTGCTAACTGCCCCTAAATTGTTCACTGTAGAACAATTTTATGTTATGTGAATTTCAAAGAAAAAGTGAGTGTCAGAAGTGATGATGATGGTAGAAATAATGCTGAAGATGGGAGAACAGTGGTAGGATGTGGGCGGGTGTTGAAGGGAAGGTGGTGATGAAGGTGGTGGTGGTGGTGATGATGATGACGAGGATAGGGTTAGTGATGATGATGATGGTGGTCATGATGGCCATGATGACGACGATGGTGTTGGTGAGAAAGATGGTAGAGAGTGGTAGCATGTGGGCAGGTGTTGAACGGAAGGTAGTGATGAAGGTGGTGATGGTGATAGTGGTCACAATGGTCATGATGATGATGATGTCGGTGATGATGATGATGATGATGGTCATGACGACGATGGTTAAGACGATCAATATGGTGGAGGAGGTAGAATATGGGCAGGTGGGAGGGAGAGACATGGATAAAGGTGACGGTGATGATGTGGGGATCTTCTCTCCCAAACACTGCTCCATCCAGAGCCCTCCTTATGTTGCCTGATGGCAGTGCCAGTTTTCTGATTATTTAACCCAAAAACCTGGGAGTTATACATGACTGTTCTCTAAGTCACTGTTACAGATTGAATGTCTGTGTCTGTCTGCACCTCCCCCCCAAAAAATCATGCCTTGAAGGCCTAAATCCCCGTGTGACTGTATTTGGAAGGGAGATGAACCTCCAAGGAAGGAATAAAGGTGAAATGAGGTCATCAGGGTGGGGCCCTCATCCTACAGACCACCTCTACGTGTCCTTGTAAGAAGAGACACCACAGAACATACCCTCCCCCTGCCCACCTTTCTCCTTGCCCACGCATCCAGGAAAGCCGACCTGAGGACACACACATCACAAGCCCTGCAGGGAAGCTCTGCATCTTCACATCTCTGCTTGCTCCGTCCCACACCAGCCACAGTAACCTTCTGAGAGCTTCTAGCACATGCCCGGTGGGCTCTGAGGTCACCCCATAGCTCCAAAGCACATTGCAGAATAGGAGCAACATGGGGGCTGGTTAGAAATGCAGAGTCTCAGGCGCCTCTCCATCTTGGGGTGTCAGTCTGTAGGGTGGGCCGGCCATCTGTGTTCACACATGCCCTGCAGGGGATAACTGCTGCCGCTCAAAGCTGAGAAGCAGCCACTGTGCCCACAGTCTTCCTAAGGTGTCCCCACGGCTAGCCCCCTCCTCATCTTCCAAGATTTGACCAAACCTCTCCTTCTGGGAAGGGCAGAACCCGTAACCTCCTGCACATGGCAGCGTGCCCTGACCCCTTCTCGGATAGCTATTGCTCCAATCCCCACGGCGCTGCTCCGTGCTCCCCCAGACTTCCGACGGCCTTCGAAGCAACCACCAAATGCATGTGTCACACCCCGTACCCACCATCCACCTCTCTCAGCCTAACGTAAACTCAAAAAGCAGGGACCCCTATGTTGAGTTCCCCATGACCTGCCACGTCCAGAGAGCAGGCTGGCGTTCAGTAGCTGCTCCCCAATATCCAGTGTGAGCAGGGACAACTACCGTCCTGAGGTGCCTGGGCCTAGGGATTTCCCAACACGGGGGACTTTCAGGCTTTCCGGGAAGGTCCCGGCCCAGCGGGGACACGCCAACCGGCCCATGTATGAGTGAATAAATGAATGGATGATGGCATTACAGGCAGCCACGCTCTATGGCACAGGGGCCACGCCGAACATCACAATACAACCCATTAGCTCTGCAGCGAGGCACTGAGGTGTCATGGCAAGCCATGTGATCCTGGGGAAAGGGACGACCCCTGCCAGAAGACACCAGCTAGCAAACAGCCCCGGAGACGTCTCCGCCCCCACCCTGCTGCCCCATTGCATGACACGAGCACCACGGGGGAGGACGACGACACAGGGCAGGGGACTGCCGTGCTGCCAACAGTTAGCGGATGGTGCCGAGAAGGGGGGCAGAAACCCCCAAACGCCAGCAGCCAGCTCCCCTCGTGCACATCCTTGTGAGATCAAGGGAGAGGACAGTACTCTGCCTGGCCCCCACCCCATCTTCAATCACGACGCCGCCAACCTTGGTTATCCAGTACTTTACTCCCCTTCCCACCAAGAAACAGCAGGTATAGAGCTCCAAAGAAAAAAATGAGGGGTGCCTGGGTGGCTCAGTCGTTGAGCATCTGCCTTTGGCTCAGGTCATGGTCCTGGGGTCCTGGGATCGAGCCCCACATCGGGCTCCCTGCTCAGCGGGAAGCCTGCTTCTCCCTCTCTCACTCCCCCTGCTTGTGTTCCCTCTCTTGCTGTGTCTCTGTCAAATAAAATCTTAAAAAAAAAAAATAAAAGATGAGTCTCCCAAGGGTGGTGAAGGTCATGACATTGTGGTCATCTGAAAAAAAACCTTGGGGGAAATACAGAGAGAGCCCCACAGTGTCCCTCCCAGAGACTGAAAGTGGTTTTCAGAGAAATCATAACATGTTAATCTCTCAGAAAGAACACTGCGGTCAGAATCGTCATCATCTGTGAACCCAAGCGGCAACGCTTGCTGGCACCCAGGACGTGTTCGTGTCTCCCAGTGACAAAGGCAGCCTCCCGGGTTGTCCCCAGCTGAGGAGGAACTCACCCAGGAAGCAGATCTGAGACCACCATCATGGTGCCATGCCCCCACCCACGGGGGTGACGCAAGCAGGGACAAGGAGGGTTGTCCCAGACAGACACGGGGAGTGAGGCGTCCTCCCCTGCGGATTCCAGGATGAGACGAGGGAAGTCTGCTGCTGGGGCAGCCACCTGCACCCCAAAGATAGGAGATCAGGAGAAGGAAGTCAGGACAACACAAAACGAGGAGTAAAACCGAGTATTGTGGACTGAACGTTTGTGCCACCGCCCCCCTCCCCGGTTTCATACAATGAAGCACTAACTCCCAATATAATATTATTTACACGTGCAAGCGGGTCTTTGGGACGTAATTAAGATTAGATGAGGCCATGAGAATGGGGTCCCTTATGATGAACTTAGTTCCCTTATAGTAGACACCAGGAAGCTTGCTTCTCCTATCTCCCTTCCCACCATACGAGCACACAGCGCAAGGTGGTGGCCACGTATAAGCAGGGAGAGCGCTCACCAGAACCCATTCATGCTCTGCCATCCTGACCTCAGACTTCTGGCCTCCAGAGCTCTGAAAAATAAAGTTGTGTTATGAGCCACCTGGTTGATGGTATTTTGTTACGGCAGCCCAAGGTCAAAACTGATTCAAGATGGCGCCCCCTTGGTCTGGCAATGCGGGAGAGCCGTGCATTTGCAAAAGGGAGTGATGAGATGAAGTAGACAGCATGTGCAAGCCTCACCTGGCTGCTTTCTGGGGGGAAGGGCATGGTTGCAATGGAGAAGTAGAGGCAGAAGAAGAGAAGTTCCTGGCTCTATTCCATCTAGCTCTGGGGATGACCATCCTCAAGCAGTGAGTTCCGGATGCCCTGTCTTCGAAAATAAACACATGGATCTCCTGTGTTAACCACATCCACACGCTATCTCTAGGATTAGGCCGCCCATGGAAAGCATCATCCAACTTGTAGTTGGATGTTGTGCACCTCCAAGGATTTGGGGAAACCAATTCGTGGACCTAAGGCACGATGGTCTAAAGCAGCCTAGACATCAGCTCTGCAATCCTCTCTGGCAGGTGTATTAGTTTTCTAATTAGGTGGTTCAGGGCTGCCACCACATGGTGGCTTAAAACAACAAGAATTCATGCCTTCCTCCCAGCTCTGGAGACAGAAATCTGAGATCCAGGCAGGGCAGGGCGGCTGAGATCCAGGCGGGGCAGGGCTATGCTCCCTCCAGAGGCTCCAGGGGAGGGTCCTTCCTGCCTCTTCCAGCTTCTGGGGCTCCAGGCATCCCTGGGCTTCTGCAGTCCGCGTCTCTGCCTCTGTCCTCACGTGGCTTCTCTTCTGTATCTATGTCTCCTCTTCTGTCTCTTACAAGGACACCTGTCATTGGATTTAGGGCCACCCTAGTACAACGGACTTCATCTCAATCCTTAACTAATTGCAACTGCAAGGAGCCTACTTCTGAGTAAGGTCCCATATGAGTTCTGAGAGGGAGGACATGAATTCGGGGGGGGGGGCTCTACTCACCCCAGGACAGTAGTTGTGCACATGTGTTTGCTCATCATTCCCGCTGCACATTTTTTTATTCCCGGTTTGTCCATCTGATCTTTTGGGTGAGTTTTTCCCTTACATCTTGATGGGGGAAATTTGGGCTCTGCATCTCCCCATGTTCTCTTTTCTCTTCCCACTGGACCCTCACGCCCTTGAAGATGGCAAGGGAGAAGGAAGAAGTACTCGTAGAACGAAGCACACAGAACCGGTAAGTCCATGGAGACAGCATATTCCTGGTCACCGGACGCTGGGGGGGAAGGGGTCAAGGAGTGACATCTCATGGGGACTGGGTCTCCTCTGGGGACATGACAAGAATGTTTCGGAAGTAGATGGAGGGGCTGGTCATGCAACTTTTTGAACGTACGAAACTCAGACGGATGGCTCACTGAAAAAGGGTCCGTTTTATGCTAGGTGAATTTTATCTGAATTTTTTTAAAATGGAGGGGAACAACGTGTAGGACTTCTGTCCTTGGGAAGACCCTCTTTTCTAATATGTCATCTCATTTTTGAAGTTCCCGTAATGCTGTCAAATGGAAACCACCGCTCGCGTGCGTTCGCAAGTTACCCTGCCGCGCGCGCCCCTGACGGACAGACAGGATCAAAGGATAATCTCAATTTTCTGTGTATTGTTAAGCAACAAGCACTTCCTTATAATGGCTTATGTCAACACCGCCGGGATGACCGACCGCTCATTGATGTGCCCGGCAAAACCACACTGGTTCCCAAGTCCACTCCTTCTGGAGGTGTGCTGCTGTGATATCTGGGGGCAAATAAGAGCCCAGGTCAGACGGAGCGAACCCACGGCCAATTTGGCGGGGGACAGCACAGGACAAAACCCTATCACCGTGGAGGAAACCGATTCCGAGCACCTGAGAGAGCACCGTCTATAATTAGTCATTTGTGAAGGAAGGTGTCGTGGGTCTTAAGGGAAATGCAACTTGCCCAACGCATTCTGTGCAATAGTAAATAACAGGTGAGAGGCAGAAGCCACCAGTGTGTTGAGGGAATTAGTTCTGTCCTCGATTTGGGGGTGTTGGCTGCCAAATAACGGCACAAGATAAAACTGCACAGAACGGCAGCTCTAGCCCCCCCCACACACTCAGAGCAGAGCCTGCAAAAACCAAGGGGCACCGAACATGGTCTGTGACCTCTCGGCAGGATGGTACCGACACCGACGTCCTGGTTCTGACACTGTCACCAAGGATGTCGCCTCAGAGGGAAGCTCCGTGAAGGGTGCACAGGACGCTGGGCACGGATTCTGGAATGGCCCGGGAGTCTATAATTATCTCAAAACCTATTATTTTGTTTTAGCAGCACGTTGTCCGTCATCACGGGAATAAACCAAGCGTGGTCGTGTGGACCAGAAGTGCGGAGAACGGGCTTGCACACCATTTCCTGTCCGGGGAGCCGTCCGGTTGCTCCGAGCCTGTGTTTCTCAAGCTAGGAAATCACAGTTCAGCCCAGACACGCCCCGGTGTGGCTTCCCTGCTCTGAAAGATTTTGCAGCAACACTAAGCTGAGATTTCTTCCTAACTATCCGGATTTCTGGGCAATCGGTTGATCTAGAATGCTCACAGACGCCCAGTATGCAACTTTCCTCCTCCTTCTATCTCCAGGGGCCACCCCGGGGACTCGGCCGTCCCTTTGCAGCTGGGTCTTGAGCGGAGGGTCCCTCCCCGACAGGTGGGCTGTCTAAGAGCCACTGCGGGCGTGGCTAAATCGGGCAGAAGCCCAGGGGTCTTCACCGGCTCCGTCCTACCTGTGCTGAAATGCCCACATCACCACAAACCGTGGGTCTGCGACTGTGACTCAGCATGTCTGCCCCTCGGGAGCCTCCCCTCCGTGCCCAGCTCACAGGCAGAAGTGCGGAATGAAAACCACAAAAGCGCACCAGTGGGTGAGGGAAACAGCAAAACACACGGGTAGGACTGCGTGCAGCAAGGACGGAGCCCAGCGGCGTCCTTCCACCCTCACTCCTCCTGGAGATAGAAGGTTCCAAGACGCAGGTGCTGCTAAAGAAAAGCCGAGAGAGGTTCAGGGTGTTTGCATGTTGTGGGTTTGCTCCGCGTGTGGGTTGGATTCCCGTCAAGGAGAGCCGCATTGCTCGGCTGGAGAAGTGCATACAGGCGCCCTGGACCACGCGGGACCCACGGGTGCCTGGCCGGCACGGGGGACAGCGAGGAGGCCGGGTTCTAACTGCAGGGGCAGAGCTCAGCCTGGTCCCTCTCTGGGACCCACTGCACCTTAGGAAGTGACCTCCAGCTGGTGGGCACTGTGGCTCAGACACAGGATTGGGACGGCTTGGGGAAGGCTGGGGGTTCCTTAAGGCTTAGTCTCCGTCTCTTGCATACACACCTGGGTGTGTGTGTGTGTGTGTGTGTGTGTGTGTGTGTGTGTGTCTCTCTCACACACACACACACACACACACCTCTACACCCTGCTCTTGCAACAAGGTGAACATCCACAGTCTGGCTCTCCCGTAACAGCCCACAGGAAGTTATCCTTGGAGAACAAGCATCCTCTTCATCAAGAGGCAAAGACCAGTGGAAGAAGTCGCCCTCCCCTGCACGCCCCTCTCAGTCCCCAGAGGCGGTGGCATTCTATTTTTAAGGACAAGATGAGTGGCTGGCCACCCCATGCCCACTTGGTAGCGCCCACAGGGCCCCACGTGACTGCAGGCACCAGAATAGGTCACGGCGACAGCCCACCAGCCTGCCCACACCCTGCTGGCCACCCTGGCCTCCAGCCCTGGCACGTTTGACAATAGACCCATGTGTGTGCCCAAAAGAAATACAATTGGCGGTGCTGCGTGCCAAGGCACGGCGGGTCCTCTACCAACTTTCCATTGTTCACTCGCGTCTCCATCTACTCCCGGTGTCGCCGCACGGGCTGGGTTTCTGTCCCACCTTGCAGCCCTGCAAAACACTGCCTGCTTTTCCGTCAGCCCCAGCTTCCCAGGGGGAGGGAAGGAGAGAGGGACACATAGACAGACAGAAGGGAGAGGAGGAGGTTGACAGGGAGAGAGAGAAATGCACACAGAGGTAGAGAAGGTGCCCGCTACGCCTTCCTTCCCGCATCAGGTTCCCTGAAGACCCGTCCCTCCCAAGCACAGGGAGACCAGGAACCGAAAAGAGAAGTGTCCCTCTCTGCTGACGGTTGGTTACAATGCCAATCTGGCTGTGCCTGTCGGTCTGATTCAATCCTATGCGTGACCCTGAGCCCCCGCTTCCTGATTCCCTTCCCAGCTTCCTCCTTCCCAGAAGAGGGGCAGGGGACCCAGGAAAAGTCCCTCAACACCACAGCCTCTCGGTGACATGTGGCTTGTCCCCCGGCCCCATTTATCTCTCCGAAAAGCAACCCGTGTCCGACGCGCCCTGGGAGCAACAAAGAGTTGCTAAGAAGCCACAGCGGGTCGCACGGAGCACTCGAACCCCGCTCCGACCTGCGGTGGGGATTTTCTAGCCCAGTCAGGGCGGCCCCCTAATATCCCAGCGCCTTTCAGGATTCAGGCGTGATGGGGCGGGCGGGGGGAGACTGGAAACTATTTCTAGACGCCCAACTGCGACCACACTCAAACGGGAGAGGACAAAAGCAAATCCGTGTCTGATCAACAGTGCCGACTCAGATGCACGAGATGAAAAGCTCGCGCGGTGTCGGGCAAGGGTAATTCATCTGTCCCCCCCCCCCACTCCCGCCCCCGTTGCGCCCCAGGATACCTGTCCCCTCCAAGCCCCTGGTGAGGTCTAAAGTCTACGCGGGAGCATCGTGCCGCTGGGCAGAGGGAGGCTGGCCAGACAGAGTTCCGCAGGTGCCTCTGGGCCGCCGCTTCTGTCCCTAGGGGCCCCTGGCTGGGAGGGCGGGCCAGGTCCCTCGTATGAGGTGACCCCCAGGAAGTTTTGTGACGTCCGGTGGCACAGACACCGGGGGGACTGACGGGGGGGGAGGAGAGTTCTAAATAAGGAGACTCCTGGGGCGCGGGACTGAGCGCGGGCACTTGGGGAGGCTCGCGGGAGCTTGGGGGGGGGCCACCCTTCCAACTCTGGGAGCGCCCGGGCGTCCAGGGGCGCACGGCCAGCCCGCGCGGACGCCCTGAGCAGACGGGACCGGGCAGGGCGGCTCAGGGAGGCAGCCGGGCGACCGCACAGCGGCCCTTTGTCTGACGCCAGCGTCCCGGGCGGCGCCGAGGGACCCTGCGGGCCGGATGCCCGCGCGCCCTACTCACCCACGGTGGCCAGCGTGTCGAAGTCCTGCAGGCGGTAGGCTGGCGGCTCGGGCGACGGCGCCTCGGGGCTGGGGCAGAGCGCGGGCGCCCCGTCGGGGGTCTCCCCACGGCCCTCCTGAGCTTCGGGGTCCGTCGCGGCCGCCTTGGCCGCCTTGGCCAGCCCGGGCGCCTCCATGGGGGCGCGCTCCAGTCCGGGGCGCCGGGCCGGGCCGGGGAGCGCGGAGGTCCGGGCTTCCCGGGACGCAGCCTCGGAGGGCGGCGCGGCGGCGGCATCAGCGACGCCCAGCCATGCGCGTTGCCCGCCTCCCGGTCCGCGGCCCGGCGCGACTGGCGGAGCGGCGGGGACAATGGCGGGGCGCGGGGCGGCGCTCACTGCAGCAGTAGCAGTAGCAGCCGGTGGGAGTAGCCGGCGGCCTCGGGGGGCGGGCCCGGGGGCCCGGGCGGCGGCGGCGGGGGCGGCGGGGGCGGCGGCGCGGCCGGGGCGGGGGGCGCGGCCCGGGCTGGCGGCGGCGAGGCGGGGTCCCGGCCGCGGGCGCCCGGCTCCCTGTTCATTCCTCGTGGCCCGTGCCCGCCGCCTCCCGCGCCCGCGCTGCGTGCGCGCTGCTGGGGGGCCGGGCGGAAGCGGCCTGGGCGGGGCCCCGCGCTCTCCAGCCCGCCCCGGCGCCCGCCCGGGCTCGGCCCGCCGACCAGGGTGTCGCTGGGGCCCCCGCGCCCCGCCCCCGCCGCGCCCTGGGCCCGGATCCGAGAGGCCGGCGCGCGGGGGCGGGTTGGCGTGGGGGAGGTGGCCGCGCCCCGTGCCCCGCCGGGGGCGCCCCGGGGGTGGGGTCCCCAGCCCAGCCCAGCCCAGCCCAGCTCCCCCGGGGGCCGTGCGGGCAGGCCACCGCGCTCCTTGCGCCCCAGCCCGGAAGGGTGGGAGGCGGGGCGCGCTGCGCACGGGGAGGGCGTGGCTCCCACAAAAGTTAAAAAATCAAACTGAACCGCAGCTGAAGGCTGGTGGGACGCTCCGCAGGCTGCTGCTCGGTGCCGGCCCGTCCCCGAGGGCGGCCGCCGGGTCTAGCGAATAAAAACCCGGCCCGTGTCAGCTTCCTGGTTCCTCGGGGGGACCATGGTGATGCAAAATGCTTGCTAAGGGAGCAGGGGCGGCGGGGCGGGCGCGCGAGTGCGCCGGGCTCCCCCTTCCCTCCAGTTTCTGGGCACCTTCCTGCGAATCCATGACTATTTCCAAAGAACCATCTTTTAAACAAAAACAAGGAGACACAGGTTTAAGAGAGAGAACCCCCCCCAAAAAAAAAAAACAAAACGCCACGCGTGCCCCTGGATGGGTCGCTGTTTTAAACACACCTGGCACAATTTTGGAAAAGAAATGCAGGGCGCCCCAGATCCATTTGAATTTCAGATACCCAAGGAGAGTCCCACCCCCACCCCAACTCCCGCAGGGTAGGTCCCAGGCCGTATTTGGATATACTTTTGTACACAAGAGATGACTAGTGCGTATCTGAAACTGGAATGTAACTGGACATGCTCTCTTTTATCTGGCCACCCTGTCCCCGGGCATCCGGCTAAAACGCGGGGCCGGGACGGGCTGTTCCCAGCTGCGGCGTCGCGGACCACACTTTGAGCTTCCAAAGAGAGGACATACCGCCTCCCACCTCGTTTGGAGGCATCTCGGCCATTCCGCCCTTGGGCGGGGGGTGTCCTGGATTCGGGGAGGGGGCCGTATTTTTACAGACCCCAGGCCCCGTCTGCCTGGCTTGGCCAACTGGGAGGGGGCCACAGGAAATCAGATGCGGGCTCGGGGTGCGGCTTTCTGGCCCCTGGCTGTCTTTGCTTGTTGCCAAATCTTGAGCTGGAATGCAAAAAATGCGTGCCCTGAGCAGGCCGCGTGCACCGGATTGGAACAGGGAGGCGCTCGGGCCACGAGGCCCTCCTGAGCGATTGGGGGGACCCAGGGCTGTCCTCGGGGGCACGTCCCCGTCTCCCTTGCCACTCTGATGCTCTTAGGTAGCTAAGGTTAGTGGTCAAGGCTAGGTCAATTAGGGACATGCTTTTTCCTTCCGGGGGCACCCAGGCAGAAAAGGGTTAGGGACAAACTTTCAGAATTAAACTCTGGGTTGCAGAGTTGATGCGACTCCTTCCTCTCCGGCCCCTGAGACTGACCACATACCTACCTCTTCCTATAAATATCCCGGGCAGGTTTTGCAACACCTTGCTGTGCAAAGCAGCTTTCATCTGGAAGGATCATAAAAATTCTTCAGAAACCACAGCCTGTGACTCGCGAAACAACGCACAACAATCCCGGTATACGAATTCTTCATTTCGAATACATATGTATTTTGTGTATATGCATGCATATGTGTGTATATATTATACAAGCACATATATATGCATACGTACAAATATACATACAAACATATACAAATGTAGGTGCACATATATGTATGTGTGTGTATATGTGAGTATATAGATACTGAGTTAAAATTAAAAAGTATACTGTTACCTTCACAGGCTTTACAATGTATACATATTATATATTATATACATTATATTCTACTGTATTCTAGAATACGTCTTCTAAAATATTTTATTATCTATATTCTAAAAGAGTGCTTTCACAGACTTTACAACTTATATATACATAAAATGATATGTAGATTATATATTATGTTGTAACATAATATATTCTAATATATTTTATTATATATTTTAATATATTCTATTATAAGTTGTAACATGTATATCCTAAAAGACGTGTTCGGCTGCCTTCAGACTTTACAACTTATATATATATATTATTATTAGACATATATAGTATATTCTAACATTCTCTAATGTATATTCTAATATATTTTATTATAAATTCTAATATATATATTCTAAAAGACATGTTCAGCTGCCTTTGCGGACATTACAATTTATATTTATAAGCATATGTTTATATATGAAAAAATATAAGTATATATATTTTAAAGAGTTTCTTTATTTATGAAAGAGAGAGCACAAGCAGGGGGAGAAGCAGGATCCCCGCTGACCAGGGAGCCCCACACGGGGCTCGATCTCAAGACCCTGAGATCATGGGGCACCTGGGTGGCTCAGTTGGTTAAGCGACTGCCTTCGGCTCAGGTCATGATCCTGGAGTCCCGGGATCGAGTCCCGCATCGGGCTCCCTGCTCAGTGGGGAGTCTGCTTCTCCCTCTGACCCTCTTCCCTCTCGTGCTTTCTGTCTCTCATTCTCTCTCTCTCAAATAAATAAATAAAATCCTTTAAAAAAAAAAAAAAAAAAGACCCTGAGATCGTGACCTGAGCCGAAGGCAGACACTTTACGGGCTGAGCCCCCCGGGCACCCCTATATATTTTGAGTTAAATATATCCCTGTGTATTGTCCCTCAGTGAGATAAAAACATACTTTGGAAATATACATGGTGGGTTTCCATACTTTGTTAGAAGAGGCCTTCCCAGGGCTTCTGGAAAGCGATCCTTCAAACAATGGAGCAATGCATTGAATCTGGACTCAGCCAGGGATGGGAGTTTTTTTTTTAATCACTGGATGCCGGAAGATCTGTCCACTTAGGATTTGGTCTTTGGAGGCAGGCAGGCAGGCAGAAAATTCTGGTAGGTGTTTAGCTACAGGATTAGGGTTTCAGACTTCACTCCTTAGATCTCCCCATAATGCAGACAAAGCTCCCTACTGGGTGCCCCCTGTGTAGTAGAAATAGAACAGGGTGGTTTTCCGTGGTCAGTGTATTTGCTCCCAGTTTCTCAGACGAGCTGTTTCAAGGGCAGTTATCGGGGCTTGGGTGTTTTCGTTGACCACCGATGAACATTTTCTTAGCTAGGAGTGATTCCAAGATTGAGCAGCACGCGCTGTTCCCAGCTTTGCAGGCTTGTGGTTCTCATTTCTTCTTGGTCACGGGACGGCCCCGTGGGTTTAATGTGTTAGGGAATTCATGGTAACCTAGTTCGTGGGCTACGTTCTGTGACAATGCTGGGCAGTTGGGCCTTCGCGGATGGAGCCAGGCCAGTCGTGAGTAATCGGAGGTGATGAAACTTATTTTATAATTATATGTGTAGCCACACGAGTCCGTGCCTTGCTCCAGCGTGAGCCCCGCTGAGTCACCCCCATGCACAGCAGTGTGTCTGGGCACCAGGTGCCATATTTTCATGCAGATGGGATCCGGTTTCCAAACTGCTCCAACCTCACTTGTTTTAGAAATGCCCTGATCTCCCCCCCAAAAAAAGACCCCAATTAAAAAAAAAAAACCAACACGTGTTCAAACCAGGTGAAGCTGCCCTCGAAACGCCGTGCCCGGTGATGCAAAGGAAGTTTTCACCACGGAGACACCACACACAGCGCCCTGGGTGGGGAGGTCATAAATTCCAAATGGGCTCAGAACAATTAAGTCATGCCAGGGTAGAAACATGAGTCCTCAAATAATTGCAGACTGAAGTACGATCAATGAGTCATCAATCACTAAAATCAAGCAAAACCCTGAGGCTCCCTTGTCTCGCCAAGTTAAAGTTTTGAAAATCTGAACACATCCCGAGGCAGATGGACATGCTTATTTGTGCATGGAGCGCTGACTTCTAAAAATAATGCTTCCAAACATGCCTATTTACTCGGAGGCTTTTCTTGAGTGATTTCAAAGAAAACCATATAGGAAGCATTGATGGGGGTAGCATTTTCTGGGTCGGACGAGCCTATAATTAGACTTTGCTGAGTTTACTCTTCATCCAAGAGATGCCCGAGAGGTGGTGCTTCTCAGATGCTGGAGAGGTTTATGGGAAATCTAAGCTGTGATATTGAATGCACACGGTTGCATCACGCTTTGCAAAATGCAAACAAGTGCCCTGACCTTATCACTGGGGTCAGATAAGCTTTTCCACTCCTTTTGGCTCCTGGGGTAGCCTCTCAAGCTTTTAAGTAACTCAAGAGTCTGACAAAGTAACATGAGAAAAATTGTCTCAAATCGAGTTGTGTGTTTCTCCAGCCATCGTAAATGATATATACTAGTTACCAAACTGTTATCTGTTTGGGATTAAATGCTACTTAGATACTCACCTTGTACTGTCTTTAAAAATACCGGGAAGACGTCGCAAGAAGGGAAAAATAAATTCCAGGAATATCAGGTGTCCAGGGGAGATAAAATCAAAACAATAAAACTAGAAGAAAATCCCGGGGCCGGTTTTCAAATCCCCGTGTGGTCGTGGAGGGATGTTCTAAACTTGTCAGAAATAGAACCACGGGGGTAAATAGATGAACAGATCCCACTACCCAAAAATGTGAGAAAGTTACGGAAATATAAACAAAACTAAAATACATTGATGGGCAGTGTGCATGGTACATAAAGCCAAACTGATATCTGGTCAAAAAGGGCATTAATGCACTAATAAACGCCTGCCAAAAAGGCATACTGGGGGTCATTCACATAGGGAGGAAAAAATGTTGCTAATAAGTAACAAAGAAATGTATCAAAGAACAAAAGTGGCCACTGTTTTTTGTTTTTTTTTTAACCCAGCTAACATTAGGAAGATGAGCTACGGGCTCGCCTGGGTGGCTCAGTCATTTGGGCGTCTGCCTTGGGCTCAGGTCATGGTCCTGGGATCGAGTCCCACATCAGGGTCCCTGCTCAGCGGGGAGTCTGCTTCTCCCTCTACCCTTCCCCCCTGCTCGTGATCTCTCTTTCTCTCACTCAAATAAATAAATAAAATCTTAAAAAAAAAAGAAAGAAAGAAAGAAAGAAAGATGAGCTATTCCATGCAGACCAGAGAATTCTTAACACACATTTAGTGGTAATGTCCATTAGTGGAAGCCTTACAGTGTTAGAAGTGATCATACATTTCGGTCTCACTTTATGTCTGTGAATTTATTTTTCAAAATTAAATTTTGGAGAATATCGACGGCTTTGTGATCAAGATTAGCCATGGTTAGGGGCTGGATAGTGTCCCCCAAAATTTGCAAGTTGAAGCCCAAACCCCCAGGACCTTGGAATGGGACTGTATTGGGATATGGGGTCTTTAAAGAGGGGATTAAGGTAAAATGAGGTCAGTAGGGTGGATCCTGATCCCATAGGCTAGGGTCCTTATAAGAAGAGGGGATGAGGACACAGATCTGCACAGAGGGATGACCACGTGAGGACACAGGAAGAACACAGGGTCTACACGCCCAGGAGAGAGGCTTCAGGAGGAACCAGCCTCAGGCCTGCCTGGATCTCAGACTCCCAGCCTCAGCCCCGCCTGGATCTCAGACTCCCAGCCTCCAGCCCCGCCTGGATCTCAGACTCCCAGCCTCCAGCCCCACTTGGATCTCAGACTCCCAGCCTTGGCCCCACTTGGATCTCAGACTCCCAGCCTCGGCCTCTCCTGGATCTCAGACTCCCAGCATCCTGGATCTCAGACTCCCAACCTCCAAACCCATCTGGATCTCAGACTCCCAGCCTCAGCCCCTCCTGGATCTCAGACTCCCAGCCTCAGCCCCACCTGGATCTCAGACTCCCAGCCTCAGCACCCCCTGGATCTCAGACTCCCAGCCTCCAGTCCCCCCTGGATCTCAGACTCCCAGCCTCCAGCCCACCTGGATCTCAGACTCCCAGCCTCAGCCCCGCCTGGATCTCAGACTCCCAGCCTCCAGTCCCCCCCTGGATCTCAGACTCCCAGCCTCAGCCCCCCTGGATCTCAGACTCCCAGCCTCAGCACCCCCTGGATCTCAGACTCCCAGCCTCCAGTCCCCCCTGGATCTCAGACTCCCAGCCTCAGCCCCGCCTGGATCTCAGACTCCCAGCCTCCAGTCCCCCCTGGATCTCAGACTCCCAGCCTCCAGTCCCCCCTGGATCTCACACTCCCAGCCTCAGCCCCGCCTGGATCTCAGACTCCCAGCCTCAGCCCCCCTGGATCTCAGACTCCCAGCCTCCAGTCCCCCCTGGATCTCACACTCCCAGCCTCAGCCCCGCCGGGATCTCAGACTCCCAGCCTCAGCCCCCCTGGATCTCAGACTCCCAGCCTCCAGTCCCCCCTGGATCTCAGACTCCCAGCCTCCAGTCCCCCCTGGATCTCAGACCCCCAGCCTCCAGTCCCCCCTGGATCTCACACTCCCAGCCTCAGCCCCGCCTGGATCTCAGACTCCCAGCCTCAGCACCCCCTGGATCTCAGACTCCCAGCCTCCAGTCCCCCCTGGATCTCAGACTCCCAGCCTCCAGTCCCCCCTGGATCTCAGACTCCCAGCCTCCAGCCCCACCTGGATCTCAGACTCCCAGCCTCCAGTCCCCCCTGGATCTCAGACTCCCAGCCTCAGCACCCCCTGGATCTCAGACTCCCAGCCTCCAGTCCCCCCTGGATCTCAGACTCCCAGCCTCAGCCCCACCTGGATCTCACACTCCCAGCCTCAGCCCCGCCTGGATCTCAGACTCCCAGCCTCAGCACCCCCTGGATCTCAGACTCCCAGCCTCCAGTCCCCCCTGGATCTCACACTCCCAGCCTCAGCCCCGCCTGGATCTCAGACTCCCAGCCTCAGCACCCCCTGGATCTCAGACTCCCAGCCTCCAGTCCCCCCTGGATCTCAGACCCCCAGCCTCCAGTCCCCCCTGGATCTCACACTCCCAGCCTCAGCCCCGCCTGGATCTCAGACTCCCAGCCTCAGTCCCCCCTGGATCTCAGACTCCCAGCCTCCAGTCCCCCCTGGATCTCAGACCCCCAGCCTCCAGTCCCCCCTGGATCTCACAATCCCAGCCTCAGCCCCGCAAGGACCTCAGACTCCCAGGCTCAGCCCCGCAAGGACCTCAGACTCCCAGCCTCCAGCCCCTCCTGGATCTCAGACTCCCAGCCTCCAGGACTATCAGAGAATAAATGTGTGTCCTGTGAATACTCTTACAGTGACCCTAGCAAAGTAATACACCCATTATTCAAGGCAGTTTTTATGATAGAGAAAAACGTAGAAATACATTCAACATCCAGATAGAGGGGTGTGTCTACTTTTTTGATCGTGTGCGGAAATCTCTGCACTCATCGTAAATAGTAAAAAAAAAGGGGGGGGTGTTATGATTACATTTTAAGTAATATAGGCAGTAATCCAAGTGTTATCACAAACTCTGATCTTCATCATCTAACAAAATGACCTAACCAAAAAAAAAAAAAAAAAATTGATAGGAAAATGCCAAAAAGTTGTGTGTGGATTCTGAGAATCTTTATACTTTTTATTTTTCAGTGTTTCATACATTTTCTTGTAATGAGGAAGCCGACTTCAGAGCACAAGAAATGATTTCCTAGGAGATACGAATGGAGAGGTTTGGAAACCGGTTTCCGTGACGCGACAGATTGGATTGAGAGTTCTGTCAGGTCTTGCTAGAAAGCTGGTGGTTGTGCATTTAATCTTCATTTCCAGGACGGAGGAACGAGAACATCTACGGGGTCTTATCTGCGAACCACATAGTTGTCAATGAGTCATCGGTATTTATCGTGGCAAGACTTGTAAGGAGGAAACTTGAGGAGTCGTGAAGCATGAGCGAGGGAGGTGTGAGCGAAGGCAGAGTCATGCCCTGACCTTGGAGGAAAGAGCCTGGTGAGTAAGATTCCTCGGGAATGGGTCAGCATCAGCCCACCAAAGCGCACGTCGCAGCCTGACCCTGCGAGGCGAATGGTTGATGTGCGAGAGCCCGCGTGAGAGCCGGGATTCCAGAATGCTGAGAAAAGAGACTTCTCATCACATGGCAACTCGGTTTTCCTGTGATAAAGCCCGGACTTTAAAAAATAGTTTGGTATTGCAGCAGAAAAGACCTCGAGAGGTGCATTTCTCTGGAGTCCAGAGCGCACCTGCCATCTGCATGTGGTGGAGAGAGCACGGCTTACCCAGGAAACGTTATGCCGACAACTGGATGGCGATTTAAAGTTTCTAAAAAGGAGGATTCCCTCTTGGCTCCTTCATGCCAGAATCAATTCTCCACGTGTCAAGATGCGTGTGTAAAAATCAAATCGTGGAGTATGAAATGAAATACAGACTTTAAAAGGGTAACAATAAAAAACGTATAATAACTGCATTTATAAAATATATATATATAATTTAGGGGTGCCTGGGTGGCTCAGTCGTTAAGCGTCTGCCTTCGGCTCAGGTCACGGTCCCAGGGTCCTGGGATCGAGCCCCGCATCGGGCTCCCTGCTCGGCGGGAAGCCTGCTTCTCCTTCTCCCACTCCCCCTGCTTGTGTTCCCTCTCTCGCTGTGTCTCTCTCTGTCAAATAAATAAATAAAATCTTTAAATATATATATATATATATATATATATATACATCATTTGGGGGCAGGGAAAATTTTCTAAGAAACCATGAAACCATAAAGGAAAGGCATATTTGTGTTTCTATTGTCTAGGAAAAATATATACACGTTTTTATATAGACATATGTGTATCTCTATACAAAATATATATGTTACAATATAATATATATGTATACATAGTAGACAAATATATATAAACATATATACAAATATCAACCTAAGTGTGTATAAACATATATACATATATATACAAACTTAAATATCTATTAAGCCACACGCTTGTGCATATTTGTGTGTGTATATATATATATTGATGTGTGCATTTATAATCATTTAAAGCATGCAAAATTTACAAGTACATAAGCTAATTTTAAAGGCAGATGTTAGCGTGCAAAATATCTATGTGGCCTCTGTGCCCTGGATCTTGATAGTCGTGTAGGGGCTGGGGCTCCTATTTCTGCTACCTTGGAGGGTTGTCATCAGGGGCTTGAGTCTGTGCCCCAGCCGGTCCTCGGGTCTGGGCCAACCCCTGAGAAAAGTATCTCAGCCTCTCCCAATGGAGGAAGGCGGCTTAGCTCAAAGCTGGGTGTCCAGTGCCCCCACATGATGGGCACCGTACACAGCACCCCACGTCGGTTGGCTTTCCAGGCCACGGTCACTGCAGGACTCCAAAAGTGAGAGGGTCAGTGCCGGCAAAGGTTATGGAGGATTATCAGGAAGTGACCGTCACGATGGTCACATGCACCTGCTCGTCTGGGTGTGTTTGGGGAAATGTGCCCTGGTCTGTGAAGGCATTTGGGGAAGACGGCTCATTGCAGCAGAGTTTGAAACAGCCAAGGCTGGTAAAGACCGTACCAAGTGCCAGGCACTCCCGATGTGGGCATTTCGATGAAACAGGGATAAGCAGACCCACATCCCCATCTCCTGGGCTCAGATCCCACTGGGGAGCGAAGGACAATGAGCATTACAGGTTGTTGAGAGGACGTGACGTGCTGGCTGGAAAAACAGAAATAGCAAAGTGGGAGGGCCGGAGGGAGGGGGTGCGTGTGGAATGCAGTAATTATCTGTTTTCACTCTATACATATAATTACATGGGTATAAGTATACGTTAATATTTCATACCTTACCGTATACATATATGTGCGGAGATGTAGGATGATTTACATATAGATAGGGGCGCGACTGTGCTTATCTAGTAGGGCTTGCACAGGGGGTGGGATTTGAACAATGACCTGAAGGAGGGTCGGAGCCAGGGAGTGCGTGTCAGGGGAAGGGACAGGGACAGCGTGGTCTGAGTGTAGCAGGCCCAGCTGCAGAGGGGAGGGCCCTAGCAGCCCTTATGATGAGTTTGCCCCTTCCTCCAGGTAGGGTTGCCAGATTGAGCAAATAAAAATGCAGGATGAGGGCGCCTGGGTGGCTCAGTTGGTTAAGCGACTGTCTTCGGCTCAGGTCACGATCCTGGGATCGAGTCCCGCATCAGGCTCCCTGCTCAGCAGGGAGTCTGCTTCTCCCTCTGACCCTCCTCCCTCTCATGCTCTCTGTCTCTCATTGTCTCTCTCGCAAATAAATAAAATCTTAAAAAAAAAAAAAAATTAAAAAAAAAAAAATGCAGGATGAGGGGCGCCCGGCTGGCTCGGTCAGTGGAGCATGAAACTCTTAATCACTGGGCTGTGACTTCCAGCCCCACGCTGGGTGTAGAGATTACTGATTACTTAAAAATAAAATCTTTAAAAAAAATGCAGGATGCCCAGTGAAATTTGAATTTCAGATAAACAATGTCTGTGTATATATACATACACAGATATATATATATAATATATACACAGATATATATATATATAATACATATATCCATAAAATATATGGGTAGTATATATGTATAAATTTAATATATATATTATATATATTAGTATAAAATATGTCCCCGTGTAATATTTGAAACATACTTAGGCTGGGACTCCTGGGTGGCTCAGTTGGTTAAGCGTCTGCCTTCGGCTCAGGTCATGATCCCAGGGTCCTGGGATCGAATCCCACATCAGCCTCCTTGCTCAGCAGGGAGCCTGCTTCTCCCTCTCCCTCTGCTTGTGCTCTCTCTGTCAAATAAATAAAATCTTTAAAAAAAAAAGAAACATACTTAGGCTAAATGCCAAAATGAATTTGAATTTCAGATAAACAATGTATATATAAATATATATAATATATAATATATGTATAGTGTATATGTACATATTTAATATATACATATTAGTATAAAATATGTATATATGCTAGTATAAAATATGTCCCCCATGTAATATTTGGAACATGCTTAAGATAAACGCCAAGATGAATTTCAAATAAACAATGTATATATATATAACATACATATAGTATATATGTGTATATATTTAATATATACATATTAGTATAAAATATGTATATATGCTAGTATAAAATATGTCCCCCATGTAATATTTGGAACATGCTTAAGATAAACGCCAAGATGAATTTCAAATAAACAATGTATATATATATAACATACATATAGTATATATGTGTATATATTTAATATATGCATATTAGTATAAAATATGTATATATATGTATATATATTAGTATGAAATATATCCCCACGTAGTATCTGGGACATACTTAGGCTAAACACCAAGATGAATTTCAGATGAACAATGTATATATAAATATATATATCATATATATAATATACGTATAGTATATATGTGTATATACTTAATATATACATATTAGTATAAAATATGTATATATATGTATATATATTAGTATAAAATATATCCCCATGTAGTATCTGGGACATACTTAGGCTAAACACCAAGATGAATTTCAGATGAACAATGTATATATAAATATATATATCATATATATAATATACGTATAGTATATATGTGTATATACTTAATATATACATATTAGTATAAAATATGTATATATATGTATATATATTAGTATAAAATATGTCCCCATGTAGTATCTGGGACATACTTAGGCTAAACACCAAGATCAATTTGAATTTCAGATAAACAATACATAGTTGTTTTAGTGTAAGTGTGTCCCATTCTGTATTGGGGATGTACTTACACTCAACACCCAGTTGAATTTGAATTTCAAATAATGCATAATTCTTTTATTCTAAGTATGTCCCATGTAATATTTGGGACATACTCAGACTAGGCCGCTGGTTGAATTTGAATTTGAGTGTAACGCCCATGCGATCTTTGGGACATAATTATACTAAATGTGGAGATGGATTTGAATTTGAGATAAACAACAAATCCTTCTTTTATTATAAGTATATATAAAATATATAAGTCCTGTGTAATATTTGGGATATACTTACACTAATCAACTAGCTGAATCTGAATTTCAAATAAAAATAATGAATAATTCTGTTATAAGTATATCCCATGCACAATTTGGGATGTACGTATATTAAAAGCACAGATGAATTTGAATTTCACACAAAACACAAATAATTCTTACAGGATAAGTATGTCCCATGCAATATTTGGGCGTCCTTACACTAAAAACATCACTCATGGTTTATCTGCAATTTGAGTTCCGCTGGTATCCTGTATTTTATTTGGCAACCCAAACTCCGAGCAAAATGCAGCACGGCTCTCAAACTGTAAGGAGGAACATCACCTGCCAGGCTCAATATTAAAAGGATCCTTGCAGGAGTGCCTGGGTGGCCCAGTTGGTTGAGCCTCCGACTCTTGATTTTGGCTCAGGTTATGATCTCAGGGTCGTGAGATCGAGCTCCGCGTTGGGCTTGGCGCTCAGTGTGGCATCGGCTTGGGATTCTCTCTCTTTCTGCCCCTCCCCCAGCTTGCACTCACTCTCTAAATAAATAAAATGCTTTTGGGGCACCTGGGTGGCTCAGTCGGTTAAGCATCCGACTCTTGGTTTAGGCTCAGGTCATGATCTCAGGGTCCTGGGATCGAGCCCAGCATCAGGCTCCACACTCAGCCGGGAGTCTGCTTGAGATTCGGTCTCTCCCTCTCCCTCTGCCCCTCCCGCTTGTGCTCTCTCTCTCTCAAATAAATAAATAAAATCTTAAATAAATAAATAAATAAAATCTTTTTTAAAAATAAAAAAAAATTAAATAAGAATAAATAAAAGGATCCGTGTACCTGCTGAGTGGACAAGAAGCTTCAGAGGCCCAGACTTGGGGAGAAGTCCATGAAACGTTGGAAAACCCTGCAGAGTGTGGGCTCTAGCAGGGCCCCACTGATGCATGTCTCGGGGTGGGGGCTCAGACACCTTTCCTATTTCCTCGAGGGATTCTGCTGAGGACCGAGAGCCGGGGGGGCGGGGGTGGAGGCTTCTGGGATTCTGCAGCAGCAAATAGCGGTGACACGATGAATTAATGCGTGGTAGGGCAGTGGGGCACCTCTGCGGGATGCCCTCTTGGTGGGTCGATGAGTTTTGCAAAACCCAGAGGCTGTGCACCAGCAGAGTGAACCCTGATGGATGCTGTGGGTTTGGGGTGTGAATGCGCTGATATTGGTTCAGAAACGGTAAGGCATGCACCACAGCTATGGGAGATGTTTGTAAGAGGGGAAGCGGGGTGTGTTGCGTGCTTCTGTGAACCTGAAACGGCTCCAAGCAATGAGGTCTATTTATTCTACAAAATAAAAAAAAAAATATTTGTGGGAAAGATCTCAGAGTAATATGATAAGGAACACCTTGCCTCATAGGATGTATCTGTGTGATGTGAAACCATATGCCATTCTGGGGGCTCAGGGACGCTCTGTGCAGACCTTCCAGAAGGGATCCCCGAAACACAGGGCTTTGCGATGAGGAGGGTAAATCAATTCAGGATGATGGGAGGGATCACATTACATCACTTATGTTCCGTTTGACTTTCTGAACAGGAGCTGTTCCTTGATATCAGGTATTAAAACATGTTGATTGAAAAAATACCATACAATACAATATAATACAATAAAACAAAACAAAACAGAAAACAGAACAACACAAAACAAAATCAAATCAAATAACGCAAGATGAAATAAAATCAAACAAAACAAAATAAAACAAAACAAAATAAAATCAAACAAAATGAAATAAAACAACAAAATAAAAAAGCAGAATACATTAATTGTGTTGGCTGCCAGGAGAGTGAAGGTCATGTGTTGGGTACGTGGAACCCCCTCTGTGGCCATCTCCAAGACGTGCTGAAGGTCATACGGTCATTGAGGGCCCAGCGCGCTGAGGAAGCAGGAACACACCACCCTCAGTGAAAAGCAGCTCAGAAAGCATGCCACCCCGGCAGCTGGGGCAGTCACCTTGTTGGCAGTGAGTTGGACAGTTAGGGAGTCAGCACCAGGGTCCCCAACAAGAAAATATGGAGTCAGGACAACTAAGATCAAACAGCACTGACATCCTATTTTGCAGCTTAGACAGGACCACACTGACATTCTGCTTTGCTGCCTTTGCAGAAATGACTTCTGCAAAATGTCCTAAAATAAGACAATGAACCATAAAAGCATTTGTCAATATCACGGGCAAGGGGCATTTAAGACCCAAGCCCCCAGATGTCAGAAAAAAAACCAAAAAACAAAAACCAAACGTCAGCATGTAGACATGAACCTAATAGGTAGACAGATACATGACCAAAGCCCTGATTGGCACAACTCAGCACACCCTGATTGCTTAAGATAGTTCCGCAAAAGAGCTCATAAAAACCTTAAACTTAGAAACTTTGGGGGAAACCGATTGGGGTCTCCCTTTCTGGGAACTCTGTGCTTTTGCTCAATAAACATTGCTTTGCTGCCCACCACTCTCCATCTGGTCTACCTCTTCATTCTTCCCAGCGGTGTGAGCAAGAACCGTGGGCTCTAAGGGACACAAATCCTATAACAACCTGTTTACCGGGAGAGATGCAATCCGGGTCATCGATGCCCAACAGAGCTGACACGACATCCCAGCACAAACAGCTCCTATGGTTCAATCCGTATTTATGAAGCTGATGGAGGCCGAACAGACAAAGGGAAAAGTAAATCCAAAAATGAAACCTCTGAGAAAATTGTATATCCCCACATTCGACGGAGGGAAAGATCTCCCCACTCCAATTTTTTATGGCTTCTTGGGTATAATTAGACCAACCCACATGGGGCTAAAAATTATGGGCTATGAATCTCTCACGCCACTAATTACTGTTTATTTATTTTTGAATTTATAAGAACAGTTCTCACTCTACAATGCCTTGAGATATACAAGGAAGAGGAAAAAGAAACCGTGATGTATTCCTAAGGAATGTACTTGGCTGGTTTTAAAGATCATGCCCAGCTTGGCTGTTGGGCAAGAGTGCAAAGGACGTAACACTTGCTTTCTGCCAGATTGGATCTGGGGCTGAAGCTAGGGACACAAAGGTCGCCTGGCATCCTTTGATGCATGGAGGTTTTGTTGCTTAATGCTGGAGCCAGGATTGTTCAGTTGAAGCAGGCAAGTCGAGCTGCTTCAGGACTGCAGAAATGTAACTCTGGAGCTGTCCATTGGGTGCCAAGTTCCCACGAGAAATTGGTCTGGGAAGAGGGAATCAAACATATGTGATTTTGTTTTGAGAGCCTGAAGGAAGAGCTCAGCTGTCCAAGATGAAGGAGGTGATCCAATTGCCCAGTGACACCAAGAGTAAGGAAATCTCCATGCCCAGTGCGGAGACCCTTCCAACTGTATGCACGTGGTCACATGAGGTGACTTGTGGGGGTCACCGTTCCTACAGGGGTCCAGACTAAGGCCCCGGTGGGAGGCTGAGACCCTGATCGCATCTTGGAAGATGTCCCTGTGTCTGAAATATTGTTCTACTCAGAAGGGTACAGAGTGTCCTTGGGAAGAAGATACAGAAGTGGTTTGCTTTGTTTTCGTTTGAGGTACAGCTCTGTGCCATAATGAGGCAATCAGCATCAGACCCAAGAAGTCCAGTTCAGAACAGCCTTAGGCGACATGGTCCTAGTTCTGAGTAGTTGCAGATACTATTCAAGAATAGAGAGATCCCACATAGCTGGAGGAAGAAGAAGACCATCTGTAAGCTCATGCCTGGAATCAGACTCAGATATGGAACCACGAAGGATGCTTCATGCACCTATCAGTTGGGTTTACCTGGGGCCACCAGCACCCCTAACAAGATGATGCACATACATAATAAACAGCAGCTCTTTATACAAGACGAGTGTTGGGTATCGTTTGTTTGGCGTTTTGCTGAGTGTGTTGGAAGAAAGATGAGGTAAGCGTTGCAGATAAGCTTGGGTAAATACAAAGAGAAAAGACCTTCCTGGGATAGGGACGTTCTGTGGTGTGAAATCCCTGAGGAATACAGACCTCAAAACACATGTAGGAATGAATTTACGGTGCTGTACAGAGAAACGTGGAACCGAAGTTCACTATACGCCCTATGGCAGAGCTTTAGCTATTAAAAGTGAGGGGTCTCTGTGGGTTTGTCCAGGAAACGTGAAAAGAGACTCAGATTTCCCAAAGATGGACAACAGTGTTCGGTGAAGTGAGCTGCAGAGTTTAGGGGAAGCTCATCTGTCAATGGATCCACCCTTCCGTGGGAGGACAGGGGACATTTCAATGCAGACCATGCTTCCATCTTGGCCAGGGGGTGAAGATCTAAGTAGCGGGATTTGAAAATGTGTCTGAGAGGTCTACAATTCCTAAGATGTCACCATGAAGGAATCTGAAGGCGTCTGGATAAATCTGCATTCCCAGGACGGGGATTCACCAATCCTTGGGCAAAACGTTGAGATTCTGCCATACTGCTACAAGGCCAGTGGATGTGAGGTCTGGATCTTGTGTTTCATGGACCATGTACTTAGTTGAAGGGCGACACACCTTAGCCCACCCCCCTCCCCCCAAAAAAAGATATGCCCACCTGGGACGTGGTAATAGGACCTAACTTGGAAAAGGGGTCTTTGTAGATGTCAATAGCGATCTTGAAATGAGATCATTGTGGATTAACCAGGTGGTCCCTAAATGCAGCAATGCATGTCCTTATATGGGAAAAAAACGGGAAATGCACACAGAGGAAGAGACTGTGAAGGAGGAGGCAGAGACTGAAGCATCTGCAAGCCCAGGGCCACCCAGCATCTCCGGAAGCCACCAGAAACTCGGGGAGGCATGGGAAGTTTCACCCTCAGAGTCTCTAGGAGGAACCAACCCTGCCCACACCTTCATTTTGGACTTCTGGCTTCCAAAACCAGTGTTTGTGGTGTTTAAGCCGCCGGCCCGTGGTGCTCTGTTTCAGCAGCCGTAGCAAACTAAGACATGGGGTCAGGGTAAGTCCATCTCAACTCCCAGGGGAAGGCATGTAGACCCCTTCTTCATGGAGGAGCAACAGGATAAGAGTGTGTGCCTGGGACATGTCAGGTCCTCTCTGGGAAATAGGGTCAGCTGTTCTGTCTTTCACATGCCCTTTTCCGGGGGACGGAGGAAAGATGGGTCTCAGTTTCTTTGAAGTACTCTGACTGTACCCCAAAATGCATTCAATCAGTGAATACGCGTGAAGTCTGCACAAGGGAAGCAAGAAGAACCTTCACCTCATCCACTTTCCTGAACGTCACCTCCTGGACTTCTGAAAGCCACGGACACCCAGACTTCTGCCAACCAGTGACCAACCCCACCCCTAACACTTCCTGCTTAGGATTGCAGACAAAGCCAGATGCATGTTTGACCCGACCTTGATGTGTAAACAAGGCGTGGTTTGAGGTTTATGGGTTTGGGAGGGGATTCCTTGTGTTTAGGGATTACAAACACAGTTTTAAAGACTACACATTCGTTTATTTTAAAAATTCATTAAAAGTTGTTTTGGGACTTTCTATGTTAGTTCTCATGTAGGGTAGGCAGTAGATGAGCTTATGATCCATGTCTGTTTAATGCATCTTGCTGAATAGTTCCTAATCTTTAGCCCAGGGTCCCTCAACCCTGACACTACTGACATTTGGGGGCAGATAATTCTTTGCTGTAGGGGGCTGTCCTGTGCCTTGCAGGGTTTTGAGCAGCATCCTCTGTGTCCACTCAGCAGATGGCAGTAGCATCTCCCCACCCCCAGTTGTGCAACCGAAAATGTCTCTCGACATTACCAAATGGCCTCTGAACAGAAAGGAGATTGTCCCTGCTTGAGGACCACTGTCTTAGCATAATTTGTAAATTATATTCAACACAGATCATACACATAATTTGTATGTGTGGGTGAGTATATATGTGTTTGGATAGATAGATAATAGATAGATAGATAGATAGATAAATAGATAGATAGATAGATAGATAGATAATAGATATGATAGATATATAGAGAAATAGATACATAGATAGGGAGATAGATATGACAAATGTATGGAGGGAGGGAGGGATGGATGAATGGATGGATAGGTGATAGATAGATAGATAGATAGATAGATAGAAAGATAGAAAATTCTGATCTAATTATATATTAGACATATCTTCATAGATAGAGAGGGTCAAATTTATTTTTTGAATTTGGCCACAATTTCCATTGAAAGAGAACACCCCTAAGGTTGATTAGTTTCCATTTAATCTTAAAAGAAATAATAATCTTACAAAGTTAGCAAGTAGCCAGGTATCTGTCCTATGACAAAATACTTAATTAAGCAATTTACAGTTCAAGTGTATAGTGGATAACGCAGGCCAGCATGAGTTGTGAGACTCTTGTTGGCCTTGTGACTCCATGAAGAAAACTCCATTCTGGGAAGTTGAGATTATATTTGTATAGAAAATAGGATAACGAGAAGTCCAGTGCAGACACCACAGTGATGACCAAAACAAAAATTGTGTCACATTTGTATTGTTTTAAGCCATAAAAGCTCGGTAAGCATAAGGAGTTGTTTTTATTTTGAGCTATTTTCATTGATACATACATGTTTTAATCATGGTACTTATACCTATACGTGTAGGTAGCATGATTACAACATTGCATCTGTGGGAATTTCTTGCGTTTGCCTGGTGTTCTTAGAGAAGGTAGACAAACTTCAGGGGCTGGTTCCTCAATGATCTTGTATGATTTGTTCCTCTTTGATCTCAAGCTCATATCAATAGTTCCTTAAAATGTCACTAAAGTAATGCAGAAATTAAGAACACATCTTTGAAAGGAATCCCCAAGTGTGGTTTTGCTCCAGGAATAGCAGGTAGAAAACCCTGAAATTCCTCTTTCCAACATAACAATTTGCTACAAATACATGTTGCTTCCGTGGTGAAATTGCTTTGTATAAATGAACACCTTAACATTAAATGGAAGCAAGATAATGAATAGTCTTTAAACTATTTAGGCGTTGAAGCTGAGATTGTGTGCTTAACATTTAAAAATGTGTGACCTGATCACCCTGTTACACCCGTGGACACATCCATGTTCTTCAGCATGTGTGTGTGCGTGTTTGTGCGTGTGTGTTTATAAACTGAGGACCACTGTCTAAGCGCAATGTATAATTTATATTCAACACAGATCATAGACATAATTTGTATGTGTGGGTGTGTGTATATATATGTTTGGATAGATGATAGGTACATAAATAGATACATAGATACATAGATATAAGCATAATAGATGTAGGGATGGATGGATGGATCAATAGGTAGGTAGGTGGATAGATAGATATTTAGATAGATATGATGGATGGATAGATAGATATGATGGATGGATAGATGATAGAGATAGATAGATAGATAGATAGATAGATATGATGGATGGATAGATGATAGAGATAGATAGATAGATAGATGATAGATAGATAGATAGATAGATAGATAGATAGATAGATAGATAGATAGATATTTAGATAGATGATAGACATGATGGATGGATAGATGGATGGATAGATGGATGGATGGACGGATGGATGGATAAGTGGATGGATGGGTTAATGGATGGATGGGTTAGTGGACAGATGGATGGATGGATGGATAGATAGAAGATAGACAGACAGATATGATGGATAAATGGGTGGATAAGTGGATGGATGGGTTAGTGGATGAATGGATGGATGGATGGATGGATGGATGGATGAATAGGAGATGTATAGACAGATATGATAGATGAATGCATGGTTGGATGGGTATGAGTGGAGGGTCTTCATTGAGAGGGAAAGTCAAGTTCATCCCATGGAATTCTGGGCTTGTCTGTAGACACAGACTCCAATTGGATCATGTGTCCAGGGCATATGTCCTGGGCATTGAGATAGTTTGTATCTGCAGCCTTGACCGTTACTAACGGGATTGCTTACCTCAGCATGACACACGTGGAAACATTGATTCATTCTCATTCATCTGCCTTTTATTGACCCTGAAGGTCCTTCTAACACGTGGACATGAAACAAATTGAAAAAGCATCCCCAAATTTTATGAGCAAAGCGACATTGCTGCTTATATTCATTTAATATTTTGCTTAAACATATTTTTTTAAAAGGAAGAAGCACAAGGCTTTCAAGTTCAGCATGAATAATGGTTATTATGTGGATAATTGTAATAAAGCACTTTTTGATTGTAAAACAGTGTATAATTGAAGTCTGTGCTATTTAAGTGGACTTTTATTAAGACGTGGGTAGGTGAGGTGTGTGGTATGGTCAGTGTGGAATTGTGGTGTGGTCAGTGTGGAATTAACCTCTAAAATTAACACCCCTTCCTTGACTGAAGATTGAATTGAGACGTACTGTAATTTTAACCCCGAGTTGAGGCTTTATCCTCTCAATTTTTCTGAAATTATTGGGACTTCAGTATTCATTCTACCATTTCTTAAATATTCTTAAGACACTCTCTCTTTTTTTGTTAACTTGAAGAAACGTTAATAGCCCCATGGAGAATGTGTTCTAGGTAATGTGGACACCACCAGGTGATACCGAGATAGGTTTCCAGCCCAGCCCTCCAGTTAAGTGTTGGTTAAGCAGAACCAATATTAATGGCTCTCCCATTAAGGAAAACGATTGTGTTTTTAAAAACTAGATTACCAGATTAAGAGAGTCCTTCCCATTCTGAGCTTGCTAAGAATGATATGCATAAAATAATTTTGACTTTTGTGAAAATATTCTCCACACATTGAAATACCTTTTTCTTGAAAGTGTATTTGCCCTCTTCTATGACACTGTCTGGAACTAATATTTTATTTCTGGGAATTTTCAAAGCTCATTCAAATTATTTAATAGACAAAAGACTATTTAGGGAAAAATTCCGTGATTTCACAAAGTGGCATGACTATCTATTTTTGCATAGAGAAATACATTCGTGAGCTCTGCTCAGACGCACTTACCCATATTACAAAAACATATTTGCAAACCCAAATGCATTTCCTAAAATACAGTTTGGATGTTTGAGTGGAATGAAATGTTTCCAACAAATCAAGTGACGGGGGGAAAAAAAAAGTCTAAATTGTGCATGCTTAAGCATTAAACATTTTAAGTATTTTTGTACGCTCCATTTGGAAGGCATCTTATGAGTGCCGTGTGGTCTTTGTTCTCTGGCAAGTGGTAGAGGAAACTGCACGAACATTTTATCTCTGGATGAGAAGATAGAAGGCACAGCACTTAGCCAGAAGTGAGCACAAGTAAATTGCAGATGGCTCATTTCCCCAGAAATGACACACTAATTTTATTGCTTGTGAAATCACTGCTAGCCTCAGCGCTATGAACGGCAGGGGCCGGAGGACACTCTGCTGTGGGGCGTCCCGTGCATGGTAGAGTGCTGAGCAGCGTCTCAGGTCTGCACCCACCGGGCGCCAGAAACACTCCCTCCCCCCATAGCTGTGACCACCAAAGTATCTCCACACCTCGCCAGTGTCCCTGAGAGCAAAGTGGCCCCGGGTTGTGAATAATTGCTCTGGAGACAGGAGGACTGGATGCAAAGTATCTGGAAATCATCAACTCTGATCTTAGTTGGACTACCTCAGCTCTGCAGGGCGTGGGTTTCCAAGTTTCTAGTTGAGCTCCTGTCTCCTGAATGCGTCTCCAAGCTGGTAAAGGGGCATGCTTCTGTTCAAAAGAAAACCACAAGCCCCAAATGGAGCCACTTCGGCCAAGTCACCAAACCAACTGGGGCTTAATACCTAAGCTGATGCAGTTTCAACCTGTCCCAGAGATTAAGTCTGGGGGCACCTGGGTGGCTCAGTGGGTTAGGCATCTGCTTTCAGCTCAGGTCATGATCCTGGGGTCCTGGGATCGAGCCCCACATCGGGCTCCCTGCTCAGTGCAGAGTCTGCTTCTCCTTCTCCCTCTGCCCCTCCCGTGGCTTGTGCTCTTGCTTGCTTGCTCACTCTGTCAAATAAATAAAAAAATCTTCAAAAAAAAAAAAGGGATTAAGTCTGAACTGGTTAGTCAGGTATGAATTTTCTGATAAATAGCAATGAGGGTATCTGTCACAGGGACCATCTGCATCCCCCCCCCCAAGATGAGTTAATGCACCTAATTAAGCCCCCTGCCCTCACCCCTAAGGGAAGGTGACCTTGCCAACCCAGGCCTTTCCTTTATTTTGCTAATAACGTCCTTGCCCCACCCTCCTCCCTACAAAAACCTTCTGTCTCAGGCATCCCTCTACTTGCTAGGTGGGATGCTGCCCCGTCGGTGAATAGCTTCATAAAGCCAACGTTTGCTCCATTGAATTTGTGTTCTTTAACCCTTCGCTTGGGGCAGTGCAAGGGGGCAAAAGAGACAGCCAACCAGGCGGCCACAACTTTAACCTGCACTGCGTCACCTGTTTGTTCCTCTTTGGCTGTGGCCAGGGACATGTTCAAACCCAGTATCATGACGCAGGAGTATCGACTACGCCTGCCAAAGAATTCTGGTGCCATTTGCAATGTGTGCTGAGTGGGGGCTTCCCCAGATGACCGGTTCTCAGACAGCAGCTGGGTGTCTACGGGGCACCTCATTTCTGACAGCGTCTGCCTGGAGATGGAATCAGATCCCGCAGGGTGAGGGTTCAGTCCTGCAAGGCTGCTTCTCCAACTTAGAGGCCAATCTCCAGTCCGCGTCTGCACTTGCACCCGCTCTAGGTTGGAGGCTCCCATGACTCCCTCTTTGGGTTCCATTAACTTTGCAGAGGGAACCTCGTTGACTCAGTAGATTACCCACTGGTTTATTACAAAGGAACAAAGGATATTAGGATAATGAATCAACCCCTGGATGAAGAGACTCGTGTAGGCTGAGGTCTGGAGCAAAAGAGTTTCTGTCCTCTTGGAGCCTGGGGTCGGGCACAGAGGCAGATGGAAGTCTTCTGTTTCCCCAGCCAGGAAGCTCTCCAAACCCCGTCCTTTTGGGATTTTATGGAGGTTTCATCGTGTAAGTAGAATGGATTAAATCATTGACCATTGGTAATGGAGTCAACCCTCAGCCCCTCCCCCCTCCATGGGACAGAAATTTCCATCCCTTTAATCCTAAGGTTGGTTTCCATGGCAACCAGCCCCCATCCTTTGGGGCATCCAAAAGTCACCTTATTCACATAACAAAAGACACCTTCCTATCTTATCACTTAGAAATTCCAAGGGTTGAAAGAAAAAAAAAAAAAAAAAAGAAATTCCAAGGGTTTTAGGAACTCTGTACCAGAAAGTGGGGGGAGGGAATGAAGACCAAAATATATATATTTCTCATAAATCACAATATCACACCTGCTTTTGTGGGAGCTCCTGCAAAGCCCCACCCACAGCGAAAGTTACACCCTTGCAATTCTATAAAATGAAGGGAGTCAAGGATTGGGAACCATAATCCAGCCTTGCTTGTCACCTGGTAGCGCTCAGTAACTATTGATCGAACACAAATAAAAATCAATGAAGACAAAAGTCCAGAAATGAGTGCGTGAATTCGGGGGGAAACCGTCATCTTAGAAGCATCATGAAAGGCACCTTTCTGCCCTATTCTGATTTGTCCCATGCTATCTTTAAGCTTTCTTAAAAAAACAGCTTTATCGAGATATATTTCACATATCATACGATGTACCTGTTCAAAGTGTACCATGGGATGGTTTTTAGTACTTGCACAGATGTGAGCAACCATCACCACAGCCAATGTAGAATGTTTTTTACTGCCTCAAAAAGAAACCCCACGCCCTTGAGCTACCACCTCCCAAGCCCCACAAGCCCTAAGCAACTATTAATCTGTGTTCTATTTTTATAGATTTTCCTATTCTGGGCTTTCTTATGAATACACAGCTATCATATGTGGTATTCTGTGACTTGTTTTTTGCTGAGCATCGTGGTTTCAAGTTTCATCCACGTTTGTAGCAGGTGTCAGCACTTTATTCCTTTTTAGGGCTGAGTCATATTGCATTGTGTGCTTAGACCGCATGTTGCTTATCCATCCATGTGTTGATGGACACTTGGGTGGTTTCCACCCTTTGGCTCTTGTGAATCATGCTGCCGTGAACATGTGTGGACAAGTTTCTGCATGAACCTATGTTTCCATTTCTGTTGGGTTTATACCTGGGAGTACAATTGCTGGAACACAATGGGGTTTGATAGATTAGGAATCTATCAAACCCCATCTTTTCTATGACGTTCTGGGAGGGTTTCTACGACCTTTTGTCCCTTGCAGAATTGGAAAAGGAAAATGTCAATAAGTGATGTGGATAAAATATATCTTGGTGGCAACTGGGGATTGCCAGCTTTGAGGCAAGGCCTTCTCCAGGAGAGGACGAATTCCTCTCGTCTGGGAGAGGTGGTGTTCTTGGCGGGGTTGGGGGGGGGGCATTTTAATAAAATGTCTGGTTCCTTTCATTTTGTGCCGGGCACTGTGTCAAGGGAGGAAGAAGAAAAGAGTAGGTGTTGACTTTGTGGAGACTGAGAAAAGGAAAGCCAGGAAGGCTTGGGGCCGGCCGTCCAGGAAGGGCAGTAGGGATCCAGAAGATAAGGCACGCAGAGCCCGCCCAGTGCCGGGGGTGAGCCTGCACCAGCCATGAGGACGAAGTAGGAAAATCCAAGTGACATGAAAAAGGTCAGGGCACCAGCCTCCAGAAGAGAGCTTGACCAAAAGTCAGGTAAGAGTTCTTACCTGCTCTCTGGCCTCAGATGGGGGTTGGCATGACCCTTTCAAGGGGAAGATGTGGAGGCAAATTCTGGTTCCAGGTTGGGTTCAAGATGGGGGTTCTAGGTGTGGTTCCAGGTGGGGGTTCTAGATGTGATTTCAGGTGGGGGTTCTAGGTATGGTTCCTGATGTGGCTCCAGGTGGGGGTTCTAGGTGTGGGTCCAGGTGGGGGTTCTAGGTGTGGGTCCAGGTGGGGGTTCTAGGTGTGGCTCCAGGTGGGGGTTCTAGGTGTGGTTCCAGGTGGGGGTTCTGGGTGTGGTTCCTGATGTGGCTCTAGGTGGGGGTTCTAGGTGTGGCTCCAGGTGGGGGTTCTAGGTGTGGCTCCAGGTGGGGGTTCTAGGTGTGGTTCCTGGTGGCTCCAGGTGGGGGTTCTAGGTGTGGCTCCAGGTGGGGGTTCTACGTGTGGATCCAAGTGTGGTTCCAGCTGTCAGTAATAGCTGTGGGTTGCAGGTATGGGTCGCAGGTGTGAGTTATATGTGTGGTTCCAGGTATGGGTTGTAGGTGTGGCTCCAGGTGTGGTGGCAGTGCCATTAGGCAAAGGCATTTGCCAACACTTCACCAAAAGGCAACTCAGAAATCAAGAAGCTGTCCATTTGGGCAAACTCTCAATATGCCCGCGTTTCCATTTCTGCATCTGTGTATGCATCACAGCAATTCTTTCTTTCCTCGTGATTATGGCCCAGAACGGATGTGTCTGAATAAAAAGGCTGCTCCTCGGAACTGATGGCAACCGGCGTAGGCTTCATCCTGCCCCTCCTGCTTTCCATCAGATTCAAAAAGAGTCACTTTCTCAGAACGCATGGCCTCAGGGATCCACTTAGAGAAGGGACGCAGGGTCCATTGGGGGAAAAGCCAACAATTGAGGAACAAAGGCTTGTTGACCAGGCCCTGAGTGCTTTGAAGGAATTCTGGGCTTTGTGGTCTCCGCAGCCCTAGAACCGAGGACTGTGGTTCTCACGTTACTGGCGGCGAGCGGGACGTGGATGCTTAGATCACCTGTCGACCTCAGAGCCCGTGAAAGCTCTGGGTCCTGTCTTTCCAACTTCAAACAACATTCAATGAACAGAAACAGATTATAACATCGCATCCCACATAGGAGGAGTTTTTAAGCTCCTGCAATCTTTAATCCATGAGGTTTTATTGGATTTATTTGGAAACAACTTTTGTTTTCTTGTCTATAAAGGAGCCGCTAATTAAACCCATCGGCCCAAGCAAGGTGCATTGGTGGCCACGCCTTCATGCAGTGACCTGGGTGTCTCCAGTTCTGGGTCATGCACCCAATTAAAGCTGCTCCTGTTTGAAGTCGTGGCCACCTGGGTGGGGCACGCTCAGAGCTGTGCGCTCGCCACACAGGGCTGTGAGTCTCTCGGGGCTTCCTGATGTTCCTGCAGCCGGCAAACACCTGCGGGGCTGTTAAAAATAGCCACACCCCAGGCGATTCAAATTCCAAAGAAGTGGGGTGAGGCCCGGGCTTCTGTGTTTAACAAGCTCCCAGGGCGATTCTAATACACACGGAAGTGTTAGAAACCCGCCAAATCAGGCCATCTGCTGTGGGTTTCGGTTTTGGGGTACTTCATCATGGAAAGAGGTTCTGGAATAGGATTTGCTCATGGGTCCCTGACACCCTGTTTATTTGAATGTCAGGGGTTTCTTTATCAAGGGTATGTTATATGCTGAATTGTGCCCCCCCCTTCCCCCCTCCAAAAAATTTTGTATGTTGAAGTCCCAACCTGCAGTAACTCAGAAGATGACCTTATTTGGAAATAGGGTGGTTGCAGATGGAGTAAGTTAAGATGAGGTCATCAGGGCGCCCTCTAATGCAAATGGGATTGGTGTCCTTATAAAAGGGGGGGCATTGGATACAGGGACCCACACAGGGAGAATCCCATGTGATGATGAAGGAGGAGATTGGTTGGGGGTGGGGGATGCACCTGCTAAAGATTGTCTGCAAACCAGCTGAAGCTGGGGAAAGGCTTGGAACAGATTCTGTCCGAAAACCTCCAGAAAGAACCAACCTTGCCAACATCTTGACTTTGGACTTCTACCTGGAAGCAGGAAATTTCTGTGTTTAACCCACCCAGTCTGTGGGATTTTGTCATGGCAGTCCAACAGATGAATACGGTTTATTTGTGCAGAAACAGATACTTTGATTGGTTTTTAGAACTGGGGGTAGGGGCTTCTCATGAAACCACTTGGGAGAGTCAAAGCTGCAGAAGGTAGAGAGGGTAGCTGAGAGTGCCTTCATGTGGGGGACGCTATGGATGGAGCATTGTTTGCAAGCACAGACAAGTACGAGGGAAGAAGACCAGAAGGAAGTGGGTCAGTGGGACGTTTATCCTGTCCCAGCTGTGGAGACCAGAAGTCTGAGATCCAGGCGGGGCAGGGCCGCTGAGATCCAGGTGGGGCAGGGCTGCTTAGATCCAGGTGGGGCAGGGCTGTGCTCCCTCCACAGGCTCCAGGGGAGGGTCCTTCCTGCCTCTTCCAGCTTCTGGGGCTCCAGGCTTCCCTGGGCTTGTGACCACGTCCCTCCCATCTCTGCCTCCGTCCTCACGTGGCTTCTCCTCTGTGTCCGTGTCTCCTCTTCTGTCTCTTGTAAGGACACCTGTCATTGGATTTAGGGTCACCCTGATCCAGGATGAGCTCATCTCAGATCCTTCACTTCATCACATCTGCAAAGATCCTGTTTCCAAATAAGGTTCTATTCCCAGGTTCCAGGTTGACATACATTTTGGGGGCCACCCATTCAACCTACCACATGGGGCCATCTTGGAATTCTGCTGGCCACACCCACGCTCTTCAATGTTTCTGCCAACAAGGAAGCTCACAACTTTTTCTGCAACATGCGTTTCCATTAAAGAATAAAGTACATAGATACTTCCTTCAAACAGATCCAGATCAAATCCTACTTCTTGACGATTCATCTATTTGCAACCAACCAAACATTCGAAATGTTCACACAAAAGTCTTCCCTCCGCCGATTTTTTTTTTCATGCTCTGTGTTTTACTGGGACAGGCTCTTCTGAGCTGCATGTCACTGCTGAGGACCTTCCTTCATTCTGAAAAGACTATGTTTGGGATGAGTGAATTGCAGATTGGGGGGCGGGTTTATTTAGTATCTACATTTTCCAGAGAATGGGCTGTGTTCTGTGTCACCCTGCCAAGCAATTACATGGTTTTAATACAGATTTCAACGGTTGCTATAATTATGCTAAGTGTCTAATCCAGCGCATAATAAAAGTGCCATTACAAGTCTAATGACTATATAATCAGAATTTTTTCCAGATAAAGGGAGCACATTCTTTGCAAGGAAAGGAATTTGTGGTGTTTCCCTGCATTAACAAAGGAATTACAGTGCTGTTAGAATGGTTTGTGGGGGAAAAGAGGGGCTTTTGTGTGGTTTGGGTTTTGCTTTTTGGCTTAGGTGTCCTTTATTATGCTGTATTCACCAAGGGCCAACTGCGGACAGGAAGCTGGGTTCCAGAGGCAGGAACATAGCAGGTGTGGTGCTGTTTCTCAGCTAAAAGTAAACCTGACTCCTGGCTTGGGGCTGTATAAGATCCAACAGGACTCCTGTTTTATTTTTATTTTTTTTAAAGATTATTTATTTATTTGAGAGAAAGAGAGCACAAGCGGGGACAAAGCAAGAGGGAGAAGGTAACTCCCCACTGAGCAGGGAGCCCGATGCGGAACTCGATCCCAGGACCTGGGATCATGACCTGAGCTGAAGGTAGATGCTTAACCGACTGAGCCTCCCAAGCGCCCCGAGCCATACTATTTAATGCAATGTTTTAAAACAATCAAAATTGGTGCAGTAAGTACATAAATAAACGCACGATGACCAACAAGTCAACGCTTCAGAGTGAGACAGGACCGGTACCCACAGAGGATGCTGAACCCACGGAGGCTGCTCTCCGTTCCTCCAGCTAGGGAGGTGCATGGGTGGGTGCTCAGGCTGGGAGGACCCTCCCTCTCTGCTGCGTCAGCCCAGGAACTTCCCGCGGAGACTGAGTCCAGCTTCCCTTCAGCAGTCTCTGCCCAGCTGCCTTCCCGCTGCCTTCCGCCCCATTGGTCCCCCTTCGAAGCCAGCAGGGAGCCCGCACCCCCGTCCTCCACCCAGGGGAAGCGGGGAGCCATGGAGCATCTCCCACAAGCTCTGTAACCCGCGTGCGGAACTACAGGAACGAGGGCTAATTCCCTTTTGGAGTGTTTGCCCGCTTGGGTCCCGCTGGTGCTGTTTTGAGTCACTTAGCCATGTGGTGACAGATCCTTGTAGCACGGGGCTGGAGGCACTGATTTCCATCTGTCTGTGTCTTTGTCACGGAATAACAGACGTCCCCCCTGCTAAGGGACTCGGGGCATCCTGTCCCTGCTTCCAGCTCCCATGCGTGGATGTTTTCCTGAAAGCATAACAATGTGTCCCTTCTTTCCAAATGCACCGCGGAGAAGGTAGAACAGAGTGGCCTTCACATGGGACAAATGTTTATCTTTTACACCTGACACGCCCTTGTATTTGCAGAGACAATCGCGGTTTCTCAAGAAGACATTGGCAAGTTCCATGTTTGACCGCTTGGTACACACATGAACGGTGCAGGAGCTCTGTGTGGGTGGCTGGGGTCCCATGACACGTCACTCTGAAAAGCTGTAGGATGTTTATGCCTGAAAAGGAAACACGGCACAGATAAATGAGCCAAGTATCTGACGTAAGAAGTCAGAAGAACACCAACAGGACACACACAAAGAAATGGGAAGCCGCAGAGCTTACTGATGTGGGAAACGAAGGCAGAAGAAAAATGATTAAATTTCCTTACAACCTAGAGCCCACTGACAAATCCTTGAAACACGCAGAGTGACCTTCCTCTAGGGACTCAGCTACGTTGATGTAGACACTTGGCTAAGGGCAGGAGGCAATACTAGCCCGGCCCCCAGGATCCTGTAAGTCTACTTTAACATATAAAAATTCCTCTGGAAACTTCCTTTATCTCTAAACACCCCAAGATACGTGTTGGCAATCATCCCCCGAGCATACGACACACTGATAGACATCTGGAGGGTCTCATGACTCAGGTTTTATTAGATGGTAATAAATGACCTTTCCCCAACAATACTTAGCCCCTCAACGTCCCAGAAACCTTGCTTCCAAAATTCCTTAGAGACTTACTATATGGTTACCCCAATCCCAACTTGAAAGTATATAATGGGCCACTCTGCCCACGGGTCCTATCTCCATGCTTTAATAAAACCACCTTTTTGCCCCAAAGACATCTCAAGAATTCTTTCTTGGCCAATGGCTTTGAACCCAAATGTTCTTTCCTACACCATTTATTACATTAGGAAGAAAAATGAAACACAAGGAATCAATGTGGCCAAAATTAAAATAATTTTAATGGCATTAATTTTATTTTAAATGAAAATTTAGTTTTAGAAAACTGGCTTTCTTTTACATTTTACTTTTAACAAATCAGTTTTATTTTACATAAAATTTTAATTTGTAATAAAATTTAAAATATACTAAGTAAAATAGAAATAGTGGAATCAACAAAATTCTGGTGATATTGAAAAAAAAGGGGATGCCTGGGTGGCTCAGTCAGTTAAGCGTTTGCCTTCAGCTCAGGTCATGATCCCGGGGTCCTGGGGTCGAGCCCTACATTGGGCTCCATTTTCCGAGGGGATTCTGCTTGTCCCTCTCCCTTTGCCCCTCCCCCTGCTTGTGCTCTCATTCTCTCTCTCTTTCTCTCTCGAATGAATAAATAAAATATTTAAAAAACGGGAAAAAACAGGAAATAGAATGTGCCAATGAATCATACCAAGAATAAGAAGGAGACAGAACTTCAGATATAGCGTTATTTACAAGGAAAATGAGGTAATATTATGGATGACTGTCCCAATTCATTTAAAAACTTGGACATAACAAATTTTACCAAAACTGACTCGAGGAGATATATAAGAGCTGAATAGTATTATGGACGTTAAAAAAATTGTAGCAGTGGTTAAATGGCTCCCCACCAAGAAAATACCAGTGGCAGGTGGTTTCATCAGGTGGCTGAAAATTCCAGTATTATCTGAACTACTCCAGGCAACAGAAAAAGAAATAACATCTCCATAGTATTTTGTGAGGCTGGAAATATTTTTATACCAAAACCCAGTAAAAAAAAAAAAAAAAAAAATTTTTAAAAAGCACGGGGAAAAAATTACAGACCAGTTTCCTCCTTTGTGAGCAAAAATTGCATATTTCAAAGCAAAGCATTGGCAAAATGATTTAAGTAAGCCTTTCAATGAATTTGGTTTATGTTGGGAATGTAAGGTTCAATGTTAGCCTGCGATTATGCATTAAATATTACCAGATTCACGGAGAGAATAGGACAAAATAAACAAACACTTTGTATACCGACTGATGAAGAAAATCGCTTTCAGGGGCACCTGGGTGGCTCAGTCTGTTAAGCGTCTGCCTTCGGCTCAGGTCATGATCCCAGGGTCCTGGGATCGAGCCCCACATCAGGCTCCCTGCTCCGCGGGAAGCCTGCTTCTCCCTCTCCCACTCCCCCTGCTTGTGTTCCCTCTCTCACTGTGTCTCTCTCTGTCAAATAAATAAAATCTTTAAAAAAAAAAAAGAAAATCGCTTTGATATAATTGAACATCCAGGGCGCCTGGGTGGCTCAGTCGGTGAAAAGTCTGCCTTCGGCTGAGGTCATGATCCCAGGTTCTGGGATCAAGTCCCACGTCAGGTTCCCTGCTCAGCAGAGGACCTGCTTCTCCCTCTCCCTCTGCTGCTCCCCCCACTTGTGCTCTCTCTCTGTCTCAAATAAATAAATAAAATCTCAAAAAAAAGAAAAAAGAAAAAAAGAAAATTGAGTGTCCATTAGTGATTTAACAAACTGGGAATAAATCAAAATTCCCTTCAATCTAAGAAAGGCTTTCTACAAGTGAACTTAGTGCACGTCGTACTAAATAGTGAAATTTTGAAAGCAATCTCCTTAAAAATCAGGAGCAATTCAAGGATAATTGCTATCCTCATCTCAATCCAATATTGTCCTGGAGACTCTAGCCATTACAATCCGACCACAACAAGAAAAAATAAATACAAGCATTGGAAAGAAGGGTGATATTTGCAGATGGTATTTTCTGTATGTATATAAACAACCTTCCCTCAAAAAAACAACTTCTAGAAAAAACATAGAATTAATAAGAGTTAACTGTCATTTATAAATCATTAAATAAAGTCAATTTCATTTTAATACATCAGCACAAGAATATTTAGTAAAATGTAATAAAATAATTGTATATAATACATAATTACAATATATTATATCACAATATATAATATAATAATATATAATATGTAACTATAATATGTTGTATATTACAATGTATAATATAATAATATTATATAATATATAATTATAATATAGTTTATACTATAATATATAGCATAATATATAATATGCAACTATAATATGTTATAATATGCAATATATTATATAATCTGTAACTAATATTATATCACAATATATCATATATAATATGTAATTATGATATATTAAATATTACAATATATATTATATGATTATATTATATAATATAAAATATATTTTATAATATAATTAAACATATGCAATTTATAATAACAATAATAGGATTATTCTACCAAAAGAAATGTCAGAACAAATGAAGAAAACACAAAGCTCTTCATTTAATGTGCTAGTGACAGGCATCACTGAAGAATGTCACTCAAGAAACCTAACACATTCAAAGTTTGAAAAATTTGGTAGCATGAAGATGCATAAAGGTGTGAACACTCTCTCTTTCTCTCATTTTAATCAAAGTTACAGCAATATTTTTTACAAAGTTTGACAACCTGACTTTAAAATTTATATGCAAGGCCGCCTGGCTGGCTCAGTCCGTAGAGCATGTAACTCTTCATCTTAGGGTCGTGAGTCCGAGCCCCATGTTGGGTGTAGAGATTACTTAAAAAATAAAAAAATCTTTAAAAAATTAAATAAAATAAATTTATATGCAAATAGGTAATACTGATAAAATAAGTTTGAAGAAGGGGCACCTGGGTGGCTCAGTCATTAAGCATCTGCCTTCGGCTCAAGTCATGGTCCCGGGGTCCTGGGATCGAGTCCGTGTCAGGCTCCCTGCTCCAAGGGAAGCCTGCTTCTCCCTCTCCCACTCCCCCTGCTTGTGTTCCTGTTTTCGCTATCTCTCTCTCTGTCAAATAAATAAATAAAATCTTTAAAAAAAAATAAGTTTGAGGAAGAAAAATCAGGTGGAGACTATTCCTCCCAATATCAAGTTTCCTTCTAAGAAGCCATAGTGTGAGTGCAGCGTAGCATGGGCGCTGGGATTGAAGACCATCGATGGGAGCCATTTGGTGTGTGACAGGTCCATGGGAAAGTAATGGCCTGTTCAATATGGTGCTCAGACAACGGGTTATCCAGAGGGAGCAAAACCCAGCTTTAAAACTGTAAGCTATCCAAGTTAAGCAGTTAGGTTTGAAAGGCTAAACTTAAACCTTTTTAGAAAAAAATATGAGCACATACATTTACAACCTTGTGTGAAGGCAGGATTTCTTACCCAAGAGACAACACAAGCAGAAACCACTGAGCAGAGACTGATGTGGTTGACTCCATGAAAACCAAGAATTTGTTTGCATCAAGACTCCAATAAAAGAGTGAGAACATGCAGCATAGACTGGGAGAACGCATTTGCTATAAAGAATCAACAGAAGGTTAGTGTTCATCGTACATAAAGAGCTCCTCCAGGTCAACTTGGAAAGACCACACACACGGTTGTAGAAAAATAGAAAATTTGGAGGTAAGAGCCTCCAAAGGCATTTCAAAGAAGAGGAAATCTGAATCAATTAAATAGAGGGAAGTGGCTCACTGAGCTGTAGTCAGGGGATACAAAATTAAAACCACATTTGCCATCAAAGAGTAGCAAAGCAGGGCACGCACGTGGAGGCGGGGAAACTCTCATACTCTGTAGATGTGGAAATTTGGTACAGCTACTTGGGGGAAACCATGTGGCATTACTTAGAAAGAGGAGCCATTCTGCTGAAGACTTCCCCTAAAAAAGTCTTACAAAGGAACCCTATACAAAAATGCTCATGGCATCAATGTCCGTAGTATCGAAAGATAGAAAACCAAATGGTCATGGAGAGGAAAAAAAAAATGTGTAAGTAAAGCATGTGATGTCCAGACACAGAGTAATAGAAAGTAAAGACAAGTCGTGAAGTTAAGGACAAATTAAGACAAAAAATGAAATGAATGGAATACGACTAAGTCCTTTGTAATTCTCACAAACAATGTTGGAGAAAGAATCCTGTTGCAAGAGAAAACATGCATTGCGATGACATTTATTTGAAGATAAAAAGCATGTGCACAATATAATTTGCAGATTCAAGAAGAGGCCCATGTGACAAAACTATACATAACACAAATGAATGATTAAGGAGAATTCAGGATCTATCATCCCTGAGGGATTGGGAAGGACACACAAGAAGCTTACAATGTATATAGGATGCGTGTTTTGCTTTCTGTGGTGTTGGATGTGTGTATTGACTCTCTGAAATATTATCTACTCAGTGGTGTGTGAAAAGAAAATAATTCTATTAACTGATTCATTTATACTACACGGTGAGCATTTATCAGCAATTATGACATCACAGCCATGCGGCAGAAGGTCAATCAGAATTTCAGAACTGGAGCGGACCAGCTGTGGAGAAATATCCGTGGAGAAAGATACTTCAAAAAAATTATAATTTGTGGCCAAAGAGGTTGAGAGACAGCTTTTTCTCTCTCTTTCTGTCATTGTCTAAATAACATATCCCACATGCGACTGGACGTCTGTCAAGTGTGTTGAGTTTGATGTTTCTCTAGGCAAGAGGTCAACTCAACTTCATGTCATGCAAAGCTCTTTTAAAAATATCTCAACTTTGTGAATGTGAAAACAATTGGTTGTTCTTTTGATACGTGCGTGTTTCCATTAGTTTCGTGTGTTAATAAGGTAAACTAAAATTCAGCTAATTCCCCAAACACGGTGTATTGTGTGGTCTTGGTGGAACATGAGTCTTGGACGTTAAAGCGAGTAGAGTGTGCTTCCAATAGAATATGATTTTAAAGAGGTCATTGGAACATTGCATTAGTTATTATTTCTTTGTACATGCTCAGGGTCTAAAGTTGACTTTATTAAGTAAAAATAATAAAAAGTGAATTCATTTCTACTTCTCTTCTCCTCCCCAATCTGGTTCCCTTTCTCAGTGTTAAAAGCAAAAAACCAAAAAACGCACATTTCTGTTCAACCCTCTTGAGTCCTAACTCAGGAGCGATCACTGCCTTTCTTCCGTTTTTTGCAAGACAGTTACTACCACATCCTGTTGACTTTGCTTTGATCGGATCTTTAGAATTTGAACCTTTGTCTCCTTATCTCGGCCATCAATCTTCCAGGCAGGAGGGCATTGGGCTCCCACCCCTGTGCTCGCTGGCCACAACCATCCCCTGGGTTTCTCCTTGGACTGTAGCATGCCCTGACCATAGCACGCACGATGATTTTTCTTAGATATTGGGAATATGGTCACACGACCATTGACAAAAGTGTCTGGTTCCATCAGAGAAAACATGCCCATGGGGCATCCTCTTCTTGATCCTTGTAGATGGATGCAAACGCCCCCCCCCCCCCCACCGTATTCACCACCTGCCCCTTGACAATAAAAGTGTTGACCTGTGGTGTAGACACACCTTGCTGTTGTACTCACAGGGCTCACCACCTGCACAGAGGATGGGGAGGGGTGGGTATACAATTATATCCTTCTGTGGTTAAGTACTATGGCCAGGACAGAACAGAGTAACAGTGCTCCCTTCAGGGAGTACCGTGAGGGTTTCATCCGATGCAGAATGTGAACAGGACCTGTTCCCAGCCAGCACCTGCCCCGTCTGTGTTCCCAGGAGGAATGAACACAGCGGACATTTCAGACACAATAAGCATCTCTAACAAATGATGGTAAGCATTCGTCTCCCTTGCAATACACCCGGTCCAGTTTTTCTTTTTTCCTTTTTCTGTATCTATTTACTCTTTTTCTCCCCAAATGGTTTGTAGGCAATTCAGAGAGGAAACTGAACACACACACCCACCAATTTTTTTTAAGTAGGCTCCACACCCAGGCCTGAACTCATGACCCTGGATCAAGACATGAACTGAGACCAAAAAGGACTGAGCCACCCAGGTTCACCAACAAAAATTTCAATTCAATCACAAGTATTAAGGGCTTATGGTGTGTAAGGGTTGGTGTTGGTCTTAAAGATACAAACAGGTGAGGCCCTTTGTGATAAGACAATACCCTAGACAGGGCAGCTTACACAACCCCTTGATTCTCTCATGGTTCTGGAGGCTGGGATTGCGCAATCCAGGTGTGGGTTGGGCTAGTTCCTGGGAGGACTCTCTTCCTGGTGTGTAGGGAGTGTCTTCTCCCTGTGTCCTCGTGTGGCCAATCTCTGCACACACCAGAGGGGAAAGGGAGAACGTTGTCCTTTCCTCTTGTTGAAAGGCTACAGTCCTATGGGATCAGGGTGCCCTCCTTAAGTCCCCATTTAACTTTCATTACTCCCTAAAGGCTTCATCTCCAAACAGAAACACATTGGGGTCAGGGCTTCACCATATGTATTTGGGGGGACACGGGTTAGTCCATAGTGGCATTACTTGGAGTTCTGTGCTGATTCTGTGGGACATGATGATAAGAATCTTAAGTGTATCCTCATACAACCTCAGAGTGAGCACCATAAATATGGCAGAAAGGATCACAGACCCAGAAGAAAGTGCCCGAAAGGTGGCCCATGCTATCCCAGCCTCAGTCTACCACTGAGTACATCTGGAGTCCTCAGCAAGTGGGCCCTGAATCTGATGCTATCAGTCATTAACACAAATCAACTCAGCAAGTCAACCCCGATGCTCTTATTGTCCTCGGAGGGGTGGGGTCCCATTATTTTTAGGGATTCGTAACACTGATGTTAAGGATAGTGACTGTGTTTATAGTCAACAGCAATATTCGAAGCAAAACCCTTTTGAGGACCCAAGTACAAGTCCTTACCCACAACTCAAGGTCAACACGGGTTTTAGACCCAAACACTCAAAGGGGCTCCAACCAGCCATGGCTGACCTAGCAGAACCTCAGCCAGCGTGACCTGGCAGGGTTTGGGTCTTTGGAGGAATGCCAACCAGCCAACCAACCAATGGGGCAAGTCTACAATAGTGCATCTCCATTTTCCACCATGTGGCTCAGAAATCATATTAAGATACAGACGTGTCTCCAGCCCGGGACAGAGCCTGTGATCAGGACCTGCCTGTGTGTCCACGGGTTGTCTCTGGAGGGTGGCATCCATGTTGGGATTCATGCCCGCCAACAGTGACTGTCCTCAGATTTAATCTACAAAGGCACATGCACAAAAGAGCAGAACTGAGGAGCCGGAGACACCAACATGGCAGTGGGCAGAGACTTTTCTCCCAGAAAGACGACACATCCTTGCCTCCACGTGGTTGGAAATGGATGCATACCTTTTAAGGAAGCTTCTTCAAACATCGCATGGGAACACGCTACATTTGGTACCCTTTGGAAAGATGGAGATTCCCCCCCCCTTTTTTTTTTTTAATTTGAAAGAGCTTGTATTAGGTAAAACAAAGATGCCGCCAAAGGGGATATATTTAGTTGTCTGTCTTCCACTTTGAATCGCCTATGTTTGAAGCTGAAAAACGTGAACACTGTTTCTAGATTTGTGTTAATGACTGATAGCATCAGAATGCAATTCTGTCCCGATGGGGCAGGTGGTGCAGCTGGCTGGGGTGGGAGCCACCTGGACCTCTCTTTGCCACCTGCAGCAGGTAGAACCTACGTTCATCTCTGTCTCTCAGGATGGGCCCCTTGTGTCTACCCTCAACTCCTTCCATTCTGGAATATGTTTTCGGACTATCCTATTCATCATTCCCATCCTCTGCTTTCTCTTTCTTTTTTCTGAAACTCCTATTTTTCAGATGTCAGGTCAACTAGATTTATCTTGTTTTCTGTTTTCTGTCTCTTTGTGTTCTTTTTTTTTTCTCGATGAGTTGCTTATGTGTCATGATTTATCATCCAGACATTGTATTAATGCTTGTTTTCGACGTGCCTTGTAAATTCCAAGAGTTCTTTCTTGTACTTCATTTTTTTTTTTTTATACTTCGTAGTATATTTCATGGCGAATGTCTGTTTTTAATCCTCTGAGAATTCCATGTTTTATTTGAAGCTTCTTCTGTTGCTGACTTGTGTCTTTGTGACTCCCATAGAGTTGCTGTTTTTCTTTTTGCATCTGTTTTCCATATTGGAGCCCTTCCTTAAATGCCTAGCGATTCTTGGCTGTTCATTCTTGGGTCAGAGCCTCCCTGCACGTGCAAGCCTGGCCGCCTCTGGACATCTGTGTTTGGTGACAGCGTACGCACACAACCATTTCTGGGGGGACTTCCATATTTTCCTCTCTCTGGAACTTTTCTCTTGGGTCAGTCACTTCCTCGTGGAGGAACTCATAAAGAAATGTTTTCTGGACACCCGGTAGGAGGAGGGGATGGGGCATTTCAACATGCAATATGCAACCTTTCTTTCTCTTTCTTTTATTAGGGGAAATTCATAACATAAAATCAACCATTATAAAGTGAACAATTCAATGGGGATTTAGTATAATCACAGCGTTGGGCAACTACCACCTTTATGTAGCTCCAGAAAATTTTTATCACTCCACAAATCTGGGATTTTAAGCTCATTTAAGTAATTGTTTCCTGTTCCCCAGATCCTGCCAACCGACTAATTACTTTCTTGTTCTATGAATTTTCTGGATGTTTCTTTTTCTTTTTTTTAAGACTTTTTATTTTAGAGAGAGAGAGAGAAAGAGACAGAGAGAGAGCACGAGCAAGGGCAGAGGGAGAGAAGCAGACTCCCCGCTGAATGTGGTGTTGACTCGGGGCTCGATCTCAGGATCCTGAGATCATGACCTGAGCTGAAATTGAGAGTCAGACACTTAACCCACTGAGCCACCCAGGTGCCCCTCTGGGTGTTTCATATAGATGAAACATGCCCTCTGCTCTCATGTGTCTGGCTTCTCTCGCTGAGCATCATGTTTTCAAGGTCCCTCCACAGGGTAGCAGGTGTCAGAGTTTTGTTCCTTTTCATGGCTGAGTCATATTCCATCCATCCATGGACCACATTGCATTTATCCATTCACCCATTGATGGACACTTGGGTTGCTTCCACCTTGAGCTTCTTGTTTATAATGCTGCTCCGAATATGGGTGTACTTGTTTGAGTCCCTGCTTTCAATGCTTTGGGGGTATCGACCTAGGAGTGGTGGTCTTTCATTCCTTGTAATTTTCTCCAGCAGTATCTTGCCTTTGCCGTCAGCTTTTCATGGTGTCCATGAATCCATGTCCTTACCTGTTTGTCCTTGATTCCAAAGAAACACGTTCTATGGAGTTTGCCAAAGTTGGAAAGATGTGTTCACCTGGCTGCAAGGAGCGTGGTGGGATTTTCAAGCAAATCTCCTGCTTTCCGCTCAGCCTCTGTCTGGAATTCGTGTGATTTTCCAGAGTTCTGGAGCTTGTTTCTCTTTGGCTCCCATACTGGTCATTAGATGTTCCTTGTTCTTGTTTCCTTCCAGCCACCAAGGCTGTTACTACCAGCTCATCAGCCGTAGGCTTTCCAGAAGTCATGTATTATCCACTCTCTGCTCACACATTCTTTCTGTCCTCTTGGTTTCCTCTTTAAAGTCAGCATACGTAGGTTTTAGAAGATGGAGGTAGACAGATGAAGGGGAGAGAGACAGAATAAATGACGGTCTTAAACCATCCATATTCAACAGCAACTCTCCATTTTTCTGTTTATAAACCTGCATTTCCCGTAACTTCCCATAGCTGAAGTGGACAAGGGCACCTGCAAGGTCCCACGCACCTTGGCATCGCCGAGCCCAGTGCCTCACAACATCCGCCGTCAGAACGTGCTCCTTAGGGGGATGGGTGTCATCCGTCAGTGTCAGACTTAATTAGCATCCAGACGTCCAAATATTGCTCCTACTCCTCAGACATGCCATGGAGAAAATAACAAAGTAAAGCCAGGTTGCCTGTACGTGTGAGAGAAAAGCGGATAAGTGACTTCACAGGAGAACGTCTTGAAAGTATTGCAAAGGAGGAGAACACCCAAGGGTTTTCATGACGAGGAGAAGGGGAAGGGCATCTCAAAGCATGAAGGATACAGAGAAGGAGCCCTTCGATAATAGACAGCGAGAGAAAAGGCTCATGACAAGGGTCAAGAAACAAAAAGGGGATTGCACTTCGGCATAGAGACACGAGAAATCCCAAGTGGACAGTGAATGTTGTCAGCATTTTGGGGGGGAAATGGCCAGGGCTGCACCATCAGCCCAACGATGCCACGTGAGGGGCTCAACATGAGTCGGAGGCTGGGGTCTCTCAGATGCAGAATGCCTGCCTCGGGGCGGTACCTCTCACACACCATTGCTCAGAATGTGCTGGAAGATGCAGTTTGAGAAAATAGAGAGAGGAAGCACAGGGGAGACACAGGAGTCAGGAAACAGGGTGGCCACAGGGGGAGAGAGGTCAGAGGGTTCTTGGGGAATTCTCAGGATGGCAAAACTAACACCCCATTCCCAGTGAATGGAGGATTACATAATGCACGTGGCTGTCTAATATATTACATAACACAATATAAAATCATGTATTACATTACATATTAATATACACCCATTTTCCAGCCAGAAGAAGTGAGTCACCAAGAGACTATCATGTGTTCAAGCTTTCACAATGGGCAGCCAGGGCCCAGACCCACACAGTATGAGGGTGGAAGTTCCCAAAAGGACAGCTGTGGGGACCCACACGGGCCAGGAAGTCAGAGGGTCCCAAGAGGCTGTGTTCAAAAAAATCCATAGATGTCCTGATATACTTGTGTGTTCAGAAGGGATTTGCAGTATTATAGTAAGTCGGGGATGATGGTAAGAGAGGCAAGCAACAATAAAAAAAGACGCAATTACTAAGAGTACTAATTAAAAGCAAAAGTACTGAGCCTGGCTGGCTCCGTTGGTGGAGCGGTGACTCTTGATCTCGGGGTCGTGAGTTTGAACCCTAGGTTGGGCGTGGAGACTTCTTAAAAATAAATAAATAAAAGCAAAAGTACTAAAAGCAAAAAAAACTGTAGAGTATTAGTTTAGTAAAGGTTGTGATGTAGCCTTATCAGGAAGATGGATACTAAGTTTGTGCGTGCCTGTGTGTGCTGAACACACAGGCTAGATAAAATAGCATTTGGTAAGAAACCAAAAACCATCATCTACCAAACAGGAAGCAAATAGACAGCAGCTATATCCCACAAAAACAAGAGATCTCAAGTAAATATGTTATTTCAGCACATAAGATAAAAATGACAGAAAAATTTTAAAAGAGAGCATTAACATGGAAGAGAAGATATCTGTTGGGGTCCTCTTTAATTTTTTGGACTTTATACATATGTCTCTTTGGTAAGAATAAAAATTAAGTAAATCCTAGAGGACAACATAGGCCTCTTTGACATCGGCCCACAGCAACTTCTTTCAAGACACATCTCCAAAAGCTAGTGAAACAAAAGCAAAAATGAACTTTTGGGACTTCATCAAGATAAAAAGCTTCTGCACAGCAAAGGAAACAGTCAACAAAACAAGAGGCAACCCACAGAATGGGAGAAGATATTTGCAAATGACACTACAGATAAAGGGCTGGTATCCAAGATCTATAAAGAACTTCTCAAACTCAGCACCCAAAAAACAAATAATCAAGTCAAAAAGTGGGCAGAAGATATGAAAAGACACTTCTCTGAAGAAGACATGCAAATGGCTAACAGACACATGAAAAAATGTTCATCATCGTTAGCCATCAGGGAAATCCAAATCAAAACCACACTGAGATACCACCTTACACCAGTTAGAATGGTAAAAATGGACAAGGCAAGAAACAACAAATGTTGGAGAGGTTGTGGAGAAAGGGGAACCCTCTTACACTGTTGGTGGGAATGCAAGTTGGTACAGCCACTTTGGAAAACAGTGTGGAGGTTCCTCAAAAAATTTAAAAATAGAGCTACCCTATGACCCAGCAATTGCCCTACTGGGTATTTACCCCAAAGACACAGATGTAGTGAAAAGAAGGGCCATATGCACCCAATGTTCATAGCAGCAATGTCCGCAATAGCCAAACTGTGGAAAGAGCCGAGATACCCTTCAACAGATGAATGGATAAAGAAGATGTGGTCCATATATACAATGGAATATTACTCAGCCATCAGAAAGGATGAATATCCAACTTTTACAGCAACATGGATGGGACTGGAGGAGACTATGCTAAGTGAAATAAGTCAAGCAGAGAAAGTCAATTATCATATAGTTTCACTTATTTGTGGAACATAAGGAATAGCATGGAGGACTTTAGGAGAAGGGAGGGAAAAATGGAGGGGGGTGGGAATCGGAGGGAGAGATGAACCATGAGAGACTATGGACCTGAGAAACAAACAGGGCTTTAGAGGGGAGGGGGGTGGGGGGACGGGTTAGCCCAGTGATGGGCATTAAGGAGGGCACGTACTGCATGGAGCACTGGGTGTTATATGAAAACAATGGATCGTGCATCACCACATCAAAAACTAATGATGTATTGTATGGTGACTAACATAACATAATAAAATTTTTAAAAAATCATAAAAAAATAAAAATAAATAAAAAAGGAAAAATTTGGCAAGGGGAAAAAAAATTAAGAGTAAAAGGAGTAAAAAGAGACAAATTGTAGGTGAACAAGAAAGCCTTCCAAGTACCTGTGTGAGTGGACATCGTAGGTGAATGTGAAAATGGGGCTTTATAGGTCAGGTGCCCAGCTCTCTCTGAATGCTTCACAAGTGGACCTTAGACAGAAGCCAAGTGTTTGATTAAAATGGAGATTCTAAGGAGACATCCAGGAATGCTGATGTCTTTCTGACGGGGGATCCAGGAGGGGAGAGCAGGGCCATGCACTGTGAAAAGTGTACTTAGTTCTTAACATTGACTCCTCAATATGTGGTGACTTTTCCCCTCCCCTCCCCTCCCCTCCCCTCCGCTCCCCTTCCCCTTCCTTCCTTCCTTCCTTCCTTCCTTCCAACAGAAAATTCAAATATATAGTATAAGACTCTCAATATTACCAAGAATGGGTCCTATGGGGGGGAAATTATTACAACTCTATACAAATAAACAGTAACTCACTTATTTTTCCCCCATCTTGTTGCCAAACACAATGAATTGTTCCTGGCATGTTCCTGCATGATAAGCATGGTTTTCATGCCAGTTCATGCCTAGCCTGCTTTTTGTGCTCAATGATTTAAAGTGTTTCACTTCTTCTCAAAGACAGATATACTAAGATCATGAAGAGAAGCCACGTGATTTTATTCACCGCCTTTGAGCTAAAATGCACTGGGGACATTTGCATGGGAGTTTCAAGGAGACACTAAGAAAAGACAGTGAGACGTATGTAATGTCCATGTCTAATATATCCTGGGGAGTGTGAGGAAAGGAAATGCTTCAAGGTAATGAGCACAAAAATGGGACAGTCTTGGAAATGTAGTCATGGGTCTCTGCTTGGATATGTTGAGTGTGACGAGATGTATGGATGAGTCATCCAGGCTTAGCAATTTACCTTACTTGGGGCACCTGGGTGGCTCGTTGGTGAAGCATCTGCCTTCAGCTCAGGTCATGATCTCAGGGTCTTGGGGATTGAGTCCCGTGTCGGGCTCCCTGCTCCATAAGGAGCCTGCTTCTCCCTCTCCCTCTGCCCCGTTCATGTGTTCCCTCTCTCTCTCTCTCTCTCTCACACTCTCTTTCTCAAATAAATAAATAAAATCTTAAAAAAAAAAAAAGAAATTTACCTTCCTTGGGGTGAGTTATGGGTTATGGGCTCCATGTCAATGGAATGAATCTAAAAGCTGTTTCCCTGTTCAAAGAATCATGGTCCAGTGATTGTCCAGTCCCCATGTGGTGTCCATCCTGGAAGACCAGGTTGTAATAAATGAGATGATGATGATGATAATGGCAGGTGGTGCTTCCAGAGCACATCCTGAGCACATAGACCTGCCAGGAGGCAGCCACATGTTTCTGAGCACAGCAGAACAACTTGGAACATATGAGTCCAGCTTTTGGGGACCCTCCTTCAGTATTTCCTCTGGGTCTTTTTTCCCAAAGACATGACCTGTGCCAATTTGGGAGACAAACACTGCCTTCTTTAGATTGTAGCCAAACCCATCTGGGCGTGTGCCCCTACGAGACAGATCTGCATGGAACCCTAGCAGGTTAAATGCTGCTAAGTGGGAAGAGAGTGTGATGGGAACTTTGGAACAAGCCTGTGCAACTTTGACCCTGAATTCCCTAGGGCCAGTCATACGCAGTTTGGAAGAATCTGCTTCACTTTCTAGACCTTTCTTCGCTAATTTCCTGCAGTTTGGTCTGGCTTGTTGTTGTTGTTACTTAGAAGTGAGGGTCAATGAAAAGAGATTAAACCAAATGTGTTCAGTTTTATAATAGCTCTGGCAAATGCTAAGGAATAGAAGTGCAAATAAAGGAATGGAGTGGGGCTTTCGGATTTCTCATAAAGTTTATTTCTATAAATTGTCATTGTTCTATACACACACATATACTCACACACACAAATATAACTTTCCATCTACCCATCCACCCATCCATCCATTCATCCATCCACCCATTCATCTATCCATTTATCCATCTATCCATCAACCTATCCACCTACCCATCCATCCATCCATCCATCCGTCCATCCACCCATCCACCTATCCGTTTATCCATCCATCCATTCATCCATCCATCCACCTACCCATGCATCATCCATCCACCCATCCATTTATCCATCCATCAACCCATGCACCTACCCATGCATCCTTACACCCAGAGATCCATCCATTCATCTTTTTTTTTTTAAGATTTTATTTATTTATTTGACAGAGAAACACCGAGAGAGGGGGAGTGGGAGAAGGAGAAGCAAGCCCCCCCACCGAGCAAGGAGCCTGATGCAGGGCTTGATCCCAGGACCCTGGGACCATGACCTGAGCCGAAGGCAGACACTTAACGACTGAGCCACTCAGGCGCCCCCATCCATTCATCTTTTATTTCATGTGTATTTGTATATTTTGAGGCCAAAATTGAATGCAATATTCCTTTTCTTCTGCTTACCAGGGACAGTGGACATAGTTCACAATGCATCAAAGCAACCACCTTTCCTCTCATTTTAACTATTTTAACTATTTCCATCTCATTTTAACTATCCCTTGGCTCCTTGGACATGTGCTCCTTCACCACTGATTTTGAAAATCCACCTAGCTCTCCCCAGCTTCTGCCCCTCAAAGGCACATACCCAGCCTCTTATGCACAGGAAAGAGCATCAGGATATCTATTTAAGGAGATGTTCTCTTCTTCAAGGCAGATGTGGTTATAAACAACAGCATTGCTTTTTTTATTGAATGTTTAGGTTTTCTTCACTGTCAAGGTTAGGAAAATTGGCCTTGGAATCCAACCAACCTGGGGTTAGATTCTGGTCATGCCTGCGTAAGAAACTCTGATGGTTGTGAAACCAGCACCAGATCCTTTATGTAAAAAGCTTATCTCGGCGTTTGGCATTTAGTGGGCTACCAATAATAAGCTCTATCAAAAATGACAATAATTAATAGATTTTCTTATGTTTGGTACACTGAAAAAAAATAACAAATTTTATATTTGGCACACTGCTTAATAATAATGAATTTTATGTTTGGTAATTGCATAATAATATTAATGATAACAAATTTTATATCTGGTATACTGTATAATAATAATCATACACTTTATGGCTGGTACCTAGGAAATAATCAAAAGTAATTTACCAATTTAAATTTATAAATAAATATTAATAATAAACCAATGAGGTATATTTATATTTCATACATTTTTTTTTTAAAGATTTTATTTATTTATTTGAGAGAGAGAGAATGAGAGAGACAGCACATGAGAGGGGGGAGGGTCAGAGGGAGAAGCAGACCCCCTGCTGAGCAGGGAGCCCGACGCGGGACTCGATCCAGGGACTCCAGGACCATGACCTGAGCTGAAGGCAGTCGCTTAACCAACTGAGCCACCCAGGCGCCCATATTTCATACATTTTTCATAGTTGTGTATCTTGCCTAATATAAACTAATCCTGTTTTGCTGGTTGTTGCAGAATTTGGCATCATTTCTGGTCAGCTGTGGGAAAAACATTGAAAAAAAAATCACCCCCTGATTTGCAGATGAGCATGAGGAGTCATGGGAATGTTAGTTTATACCAAATGTGATCTTGCAAAGTACCCCGTTACTTAGATCAACTGTGAGCTGCTTGGCATCTTCCTGGCTTTTAAGAAATGTTTTTAAAGAAATTTTTAACAAATGTTGGGTTTTGCAACTGTGGATGTGATTTGTTGGTTTTCCCAGTTTCTGAGCTCCTTCAATGTCACTGAAACCCACATTTCGCTTATGTGTGGAAATAAAGGAGACTGGTTAAGGGGCATCTAATCATTTTACATAAATATCCTTTGTGTGTGTGTGTAAGTATTTTGTCATTCTTGGATAGAAAAAGATAATTAAAACAATAGATATATATTTTTAAAGTACAGGAAATACCATTTAGGAAATTTAAGGATGTTGTGTGCTGAGCACATTTTCTTTTAAAATTCATGGAGACTTAAAAAAAAAGTGGATAGTATTTAGAAATACCAGCATTTGCAGAAAATTAATGTCTTTGCTAAGAGATACCCCTTTTAGGATGTCAGTTCATTTGGACATTGGCCTCCAACTTCTGAGCATCCCATGTGGTTTTGTCTTTATTGAGGTGTGATTGACATATAATGCTGTATTTGTTCTGTTTGTATAGCATGACAATTCAGTATTTGTATTTATTGAGAAATGATCACCACAGTAAACCTAGAGAGCATCCATCAGCACACATGGTTATGATTTTTTCTTTCTTGTCATGATCCAACATGTTCATTTCATCATTAAAGGTTTGCGAGGGCAAATAAAGGGAACTTTCCTAACAAATTTGAAGAGCAAGAGGATTACTTTGTTTTTATTTTTAAGCTTTATCCGACTTTTTAAATAATAGGTATTATTTTGGGGGTGGTGATTCGGGTTTCTAGAAACACTGAGCGGAAAGTATGGAGGGTTTACATACACCCTGTTTTTTCCTACGCGTGCCCAATTTCCTCTGTTTCTAAAATCTTGCACTGGTGTGGTACATTCATTAAAATTGACGAGCTCACATTGCTATACTAGTATGAACTAAAGTCCCTCGCTTACTCTGAGGTTCACTCTTTGTCTTGTGTATCCCATGGATTCCGAAAAATGAATCTTTCCACCATTTGTCCACCATCGCTGTATCCTACGGAATAGTTTCGATGTCCTAAAATTCCCCTATGCTCCATTTTTTTTTTTTTAATCCATCCTTTGGTCCCCAGGAGCCGTCGCAACCACAAATCTTCTACTCTCTAGTTTTGCCTTTGGTTTAAGAACATTTTCTAAAAATCTATCCAAAAGCACCCATGAAGCTGCAGCGTGTTACTAGAATGTTGAACAGAATGATCTGGTTCCATCATGGTAAATCGGTGGCGTCCCTACTCCCAGGCAGGGAGAACAGGGAACACACAGCGTCTGGACTGTCTGCGGCATGCATCTCAGTGCCTTTGTTGGGAGGGGACAGTGCCTGTCACTCAGGCAGACCTCGGGCGCTGTGCCCATTGTTGATATTGGTGCCAACGCGGCAGATGGAAATCCTGGCCTTTGCACCAGCCCTGCTGGGCGGGGGTCTGTTGTTGGGGCTGTCACCTACCCGCGGCATATTGAAATGACACATGACTCACCAGCGCAGTCAGGATCAATATGCCGAGGGAAAGTGTGGATGGGCTTGTGTCTCATGCTGTTGCTTCTCAAGCGGACGAGACAGGGCTTTAATAAAGCTCTGTGCGTGTGTGTGTGTGCACGCGCGTGTGTTTTAATTGAGGTGGCATTTATCACATGCACTGCAAGACGAGCTACTCGGGTATGGAAAAATATGAGAACTTCTATTTATATTGATTGTATGTGCCAAACAGAGACAGGCAGCCTCACGGACAGGTACCTGTTAATTAACCATGGTACTTGTGTGGCTCCGGAATGCGCGCTTCTGAGTGCTGGGAGAGGGAGAAAAATCACAGAAACGTGATCGCCCTGGCTTCAGACTTTACGGACTCCTCGCTTCCTCTTTCTGTCTGTCAGGCAAAGTGGAAATTTCTCATTTTTGGTTAACGTGCCACCCACACCCACACCCTATTTCACTGTGAAGGCTTTTTCTACGTCCGTATTTTTATGTCAGTGAGGATTTTCGGAGGCCTGAGCATCTCTGCACCTGCTTCACAGACACGGAACACACGTGGATTTTGGAATGGTAATCGGGGGCTTTTCGTGAGATTTAATGTGAATTCCGAAAAGAAAGAAAACCTAACAAGGAGACTGAGGACTGCTCGACGTTGATTAGTATAATAATGTCTTCTCACCTGCAAGCATATCTCTGTGTAACTATTTCAGAAATGGGATTGATTTTCACAAAGACAAAGTCCGCAGGACGAGCATCCCGCTGTGCCCTGCGGAAGCGAGGGCCAGGTTCTGGCTTCCTTACACACGGCCTTCCCCGTCCGCGCGTTTGCTCACGTGTGTTCAGATGTGTAGACAAAATGCAAACATCTGACCTTCCCAGGGGCAAGCGGTGAGGCAGTGTGCGCATGCTCAGAGCCACATGCATGTCCGTGTGCGTGCGTGCGCACATTCCTGTACTGGGCCATGCCATGCATGTTTTCATATATTCGTGTGCACGTGTGTGGTGTGCGTGTATGCTGTGTGCGTGCAAGTGCGGTGTGTCATGGCTGTATGTGTGCATGCATCTGTGAATTGTGCTGTGTGCACCCGTATGTGGCATGTGCGCATGTATGCACACACGTGTGTGGTGTGCATACATATGTGCTGTGCTTGTGTGCACATGTGCAGCATGGGTTACTGTGTACGTGTGCATGTGTGAGGGCATACGTGTGCAGTGTGCGGTGTGCATGCATGTGTGTGCAGTGTAGTATGCATGTGTGTCTCTGCACGTGTTCGTGTCCACATGTATGTTCACGTGCACACACATGTTTGCGCACACGCATGTGGTGTGTGGATGCAGTGTGTGGTGTGCATGTCTGTGCAGTGTGCGATATGGATGTGTACCTCCACATATGTTTGCGTGCACACATGTGTTCGTGTGCACACACGTGTGGTGTGCAGATGCATTGTGTGATATGCATGCGTGTGCATGCCTGTGTGTGCAGTGTGTGGTGTGCATGTGTGTGCATGCATGTAGCATGTAGTATCTGGTAGGTATGTGTATGCATGCATGCATGTTCATGCGTGCACACGTGTCGTGTGGTGTATGTGCAGTGTGCGGTGTGCATGCATGTGTGTGCAGTGTAGTATGTGTGTGTCTCTGCACGTGTTCATGCCCACACGTATGTTCACGTGCACGCACATGTTCGCGCACACACATGTGTGTGGATGCAGTGTGTGGTGTGCATGTGTGTGCAGTGTGCGGTATGTATGTGTGCCTCCACATATGTTTGCATGCACACATGTGTTCGTGTGCACACGTGTGCTGTGCAGATGCATTGTGTGATATGCATGCGTGTGCATGCCTGTGTGTGCAGTGTGTGGTGTGCATGTGTGTGTGCACACTTCTGCGCACACACGTGTTCTTGTGCACACGTGTGGTGTGCAGATGCATTGTGTGATATGCATGCGTGTGCTTGCCTGTGTGTGGTGTGCGTGTGTGTGCGCACACTTCTGCGCACACACATGTGTTCGTGTGCGCACACGTGTGGTGTGCAGGTGCGTTGTGTGATATGCATGCGTGTGCAGTGTGTGGTGTGCATGTGTGTGTGCCTGCACACGTGTGTGTGTTGGGGGGTGACTGATGCTAGATGCATAGGGGAATTTAGAGGTTATTTGTCTAATGAGGTGATTTCAGTCCAGTGTAACCTTGACATAGTCCCTTCAGGAAACACGCCCGGTCTTTGTGATTTTCCCCTCTCTCTCCTCCCTGAGTGACATCTGGGCTCTGATGGGGGGCTTCGGTGCCTTCCAGGAAGTGGGGCCGGGGGGTGCAGAATGCCAGGTGCTGCCCGTGGCTGTCCCAGGTCCGCGGGTCGCTGTTCCAGGCCTTCCAGGGAGCCGTTGGCTCTCGTGGCTGATGTCAGGGGCCGGCGAGCAACGTGGGCTGGCTGAGGGCAGATGGGGCAGCCGGCTCCAAGTGCACCAGACTTGCGCCCTCCGGCGAGTCGCTGCAGTGCCTTTCACCCCGTCCTGGGGCAGTCTGTCCTGTCCCGTGACCAGGCTCCGGGCTCATGCTGCTCCCCCGATGGGGGGGGCTGCAGGTTCTTTCTGCGGCTTGCCCCTCACCATCTGCACCGTGAAGGACCTGAGTGAGGCTGGGATGGGGGTGGGGGGCCACTGTGCTCTCTCTCTGCCGAGCAAGTCCAGCCATTCAGGAGCAGACGGGAGCTGTGCATAAACTCAGAGCCCAGCGTTCCTCTCTGAGAGCCAAGGAACGGATGGCTGCCTTCAAGGGTGCCCATCATCTGGGAGATTTGCTCCCCTTCGCAGAGAACCAGCCTGTCTAGGAGACAGAGCAGCTCTGACCGAAGGACATCTCACCCTGGAGGAAAAAAAAATAGCGAAGCAGAGAAAGCAAATGAATTTGGATTGAAATCTTGGCTAGTTCGGGGTCCTCTGGAGGGCACCATAGCCTTCCCTGCCTCAGTTTCCTTGTCTCTCCAAAGCGGGGTGGTTGTGTTGCTGTCACAGGGATGGAGGGTGCAGTGAGGGGACCACAGTGAGCAGACTCTCAGGACTCATCCGTGTGTTTTAATGCACCCGTGGCTGATGGCGGGAAGGACACTGGGCATGGGAGAACAGGAACAGATCATGGCGGTTCCCAGGGACTCCTTTGTTTCAGAGAGAAATCTAGATGACTTTATTTCTGGGGGGCACTTGGAAACATCTGGACACAGTGCTGGCAGTCACAACGAGCGAAGGTGTGTGCTCCTGGCATCTGGTGGGGGCAGACTGGGGACACTGCTCAGCATCTTTCAGGGGCCAGGACATCGCTACCTTAGATTGTCATGCAGCCCCAAATGTCAGTTGTGCTGAGGCTGAGAACACCTGACCTGGCATGAGGGTTTCTATCATCCATCTATCATCTCTGTCTGTCTATATATCTATCATCATCTACCCATCCATCCACCCATCCATTCTATCTATCTATCTATCTATCTATCTATCTATCTATCATCTATCTATCATCTATCATCATCATCTATCCATCTATCCATCCATTCTATCTGCCTATCTATCAATCTATCTATCATCTATCCTCATCATCATCTATCCATCTATCCATCCATTCTATCTATCTATTATCTATTTATCTATCTATCTATCTGATCTATCATCTATCATCATCTATCCATCCACCCATCCACCCATCCATTCTATCTATCTATCTGTCTATCATCTATCTATCTATCTATCTATCTATCATCTATCATCTATCATCATCATCATCTATCCATCTATTCATCCATTCTATCTATCTATATCTATTTATCTATCTATCTATCTATCTATCTATCTATCTGATCTATCATCTATCATCATCTATCCATCCATCCATCCACCCGTCTATTCTATCTATCATCCATCCATCTATTCTATCTGTGTATCAATTTGTGTATCTATGTATCTATCTATGTATCTATCACCTCTCTTTATGTGTATATTATTTATATGTAATATATTCTTTTATGAACATTCTTAATGTATATATATAATATTTATAAACATATAAAAGAATGTATGCATATGCACATATATGCACCTATTCTTTTTTTTCTTAAAGATTTTATTTATTTATTTGATAGACAGAGAAAGAGCACAAGCAGGGGGAGTGGCAGGAAGAGGGAGAGGGAGAAGCAGGTTCCCTGCTGAGCAGGGAACCCAACACGGGGCTCAATCCCAGGACCGTGGGATCATGACCTGAGCTAAAGGCAGATGCTTAACTGAATGAGCAACCTCACACCTATTATTTCATACATTTATATGTACTACATATGTATGTGCATATCTGAATCAGTGATAACATAATGTATGTATACGTATGTCCATATATATGTATGGACACTCATTCTTCTGTTTGTTTGTTTTCCTGTTTTTAGGAAGCTCTACACCCAATGTGGGGCTTGAACTTATGAACCTGAGATCAAGCCCTGCATGCTCTAGTAACTGAGCCCACCGGGCACCCCTGCACACTCATTCTTTTGTCTGTCTGTATGTATTTTACATGTATGTAAATCACACATATATGTCACACATACATGCAGATAAAAGGATGTGTCCAGAGGAATATATTATAGACACACATATCCCATATGTATCTCAATGTGAGTGTGCGTGTGTTTGTGCACGGTTGCTCCTTCAAATCCATATGAAAACAGTCTCCAGTTTCTCATTCATGAACAAGATGATAAGCGCACACAAAGACAAAGGGAGTGTAAAATGTCGGTTCTTTATCTGAGCTTTGTTCCTGATGTACTGGGCGGTTTCTGTTATATTTCTCTGTATCTGGTGCACATCTGGACCTTTAGTACTAACTCAAATAATTATTGCTTGCCTGAGAAAATTAATAAGTGGAGGGTGTCTACCATTTCTTTAAAGGGGATTTGGCAGTCAGGAGTGGTGTAGACTACTCTCCATTGGATTCTTATTGATGGTTTTCTATGGACTCTGGTCTGCTGTGCCTTAGCTGTGAATATGGGGTAGTTTGGGGATGCAACAGGTCTCTGTGAGGGAGGCTCATGCATTTGGGGTGATCATCATAGAAAGGGAACCAGTCAAGTGGCATTTTGGCATCATCAACCTTGAGGCTTAAGATCCACGGTTCTAGAAAGGAGGGAATGTAACAGGAGCCTGAGACACATAGCAGGGAGCCACCCATTTGCTGACAGATGAGGTTCATGGAGAGAGGTACATGAGCATCAGTGGCATCATCCTGTCCTGAGGGTGGGGACCCACTGGGAGGGCTGGGAGCCTGGGCTGGGCTGATGGACTTGTTTTCAGCACAAGCCAGGGAGACATCTGTCATGGATGGTCCCTTTCATGGGGTCAAAATAGGTGTCCATTCATGATGTCCACTTCCTCATCTTACCATAACATTGAAGCCTGGTCTGGAATCCAAAAGTTTTATATATATAGACATTTTTCAATGGTCTCCTTATAAAAAAAAAAAAAAAAAAAAGATGCAAATTCAGACCAAAACAACCGGAGCGTTTTTGGTGTCCAGGAACTTCTGTGGGGCTGGCTGCCGTCTCTCCCCAGCTCCGTTCAGATTGCATTTGTATGTTAAGCCTCAGAGCGCAAGCACAGGCGTGCATTCTCTTTGATGGGATTCACTTTAATTGCTCAATACAAAACACTTAGAGCTGGAATTTCAGATCGCTGATAATGAGCAGGGCGTTGTCCTGGAAGACTCCCGGAAAAATTGTGGTCACTAATGTAGAAGCAGAAGGGAACAGCAAATCTCATCTGGGAGAGTCTCCAGAACCTTCCTCATTAAGAATTTAAATAGTATTATGGTAAAGGTGTGGCTTAGAGGCAGAGATACCTGCCCTGAGAATGAAATAGAAAATATAGCCGAGTATTTGGGGGAAAGCTGATTCAAATGAGATTTCACGGCCGTGTGGATCTGCTACGAGCTCCCAATAGGCTCCTAGGAATGGCTGCATTGCTCTATTTCAGGTGTCAGCCATCCATGCGGTGAAGTCCACATCAAGCCCACTGCCTGATTTTATAAATAAAGTTTTATCGGTACACAGGTATGGGCATTCATTTGCATATTAGTACAGTCTATGGCCATTTCCTGTTACAATGACAGATTTTAGTATTTTCAAAGGAGATCCAATGGCTCGCAAAGCCCAAAGTATTTAACTCTTTGGACTTTTCAGAAAACACTTGGCAAACCTTTGTCTATTGGTAAACTTGGCTGCCTTTTAGACAGAATCCTCATGTGCCCTCGGCTTTAGAGATTTAAAACCATCACTTGGGAAACTTAAATTTTGTTTATAATATGTAAAGTTTGAATACTTGTTTTCTTTCTACGGTTCATATTTCCTTGGAGTATATCGTCACTGTTTTTAAAAAGATAAAGAAAAATGAAACAACAACGAGATCATTTAAATGTTGGGGAGCCCACATTTTTTGTTTCCTCTGCCCGATTTTAGACCTAAGTTGCTGTTTTTCTAAGAAAGACTGGCTGAAAATTTCACCTAGGATTTTATGTGTAGTCTTCAAATATTGTGAAATTAATAATTTCATTTCTGATTAACCAATAGATTCCATTTTCATCGAAAGACAAAGAAGTCAACAAAAGGTCCCCAGACATGGCTTATCTGTCCTTCATTTCTCCCCTCTTCACCTCCTGCCCTGCGGTGTCTCACTTCCTGTGCTGAGTCTGCCTTCCTTTTTTAATCTATCATCTTCACTTTGCTCCTTCTCCTGTCTGCATTTTGACATGGGATTCCTACCTCCCTCTCTACGAAATTGTTTTCATGTACATCCCCTGGCATTTCTCTCCCTCTGCCTGGAGTCACTGTACCTGTCTTATTTCTAGTTACCTCTACCTGACCCTTGGTTTCCCATAGCTCAATGGGCTGTGGAGATGCCCCAAGACTCCTGGACCCCCACACAAGCAGACGTTGAGCAATCCATCTTCCCTTTGGTTTAGTTGCCAATGCATGGAAGAGAAATATCAAAGCCAGGAGATGAGGACCTGGGGGGGAGGGTCCTTTGTATCCATGCACTTTGATAAAGACCCTCACTAATTCTTGTGGGGATTTATTACATTCTGATGGTTTATGAAGTGATTGAGCAACCTAGTTAGCCAAAGAATCTAGGTTTGAAAATGAGCAATAACACGATGGTTTCCTTGATTTTTTACTGCATCTAGAATGGGTTGAATGTTGTCTCTGAACCCTTCTACTTTTCTCTTTCCTGTTGGTTATTTTAGGGGCAGCCCTGAATCAGCTGTTGTTGGGATGTTGGAAGACAACTGACACATCTTAGAGCAAACTGAAGACCTCAGATAAGAAAGTAGGACGTCGTATCAGGAAAAGTGTAAGGCTGAGTTTCAGAAACACATCATAGAGCAGACTTTTTATTTATTTATTTATTTATTTATTTATTTTTTAAAAGATTTTATTTATTTATTTGACAGAGAGAGACACAGCGAGAGAGGGAACACAAGCAGGGGGAGTGGGAGAGGGAGAAGCAGGCTTCCCGCTGAGCAGGGAGCCCGATGCGGGGCTCGATCCCAGGACCCTGGGATCATGACCTGAGCCAAAGGCAGACGCTTAACGACTGAGCCACCCAGGTGCCCCATATTTATTTTTTTCCAGCCCAAATTCAAATTGTGATTCTGGATCTAAAGGATAATTGTTTTGTCTGTTTAATAATTGATAATTGTTTAATCTGTTTTGTCTGAATTTTAGGTAAAGTTTAAATCCCAGCCATTTGGAAAAATTCTCAAGCCATATTGACAATACTCAATAATAATAATACACATATTTATATTTTAAAGATTTCATTTATTTATTTGAGAGACAGAGTGAGTGAGAGAGAGAGAGCACAAGTGGGGAGAGGGAGAGGGAGAAGCAGACTCCCCACTGAGCAGGGAGCTCGATGCAGGGCTCAATCCCAGGACCTGAGCTGAAGGCAGATGCTTAACTGACTAAGCCACCCAGGGGCCCCTCAATAATATATTTTTTATATTAAAATTGGTCATATCACACCAACATATCACACTTTGCTTGTGCAGCATTCATATCGTAGAAGGAGTTTTGTCCTCAAATTCACCTTTTTGTTTTTTCTCAGTACCTTCCACCCACATTTTTATACCTGCAGTGAGATGCCTTCCTAATGCCATGGTCCAGTGGCAGGACTGATAGCAACTGTAACATCAATTAAAGGCTGGGTCGTGTTAGTGGTCATTGCATGAGGGAATGAGAATTTATTAATTTCATCAATGTGTTGGCTTATTTGCTCAAATAAGTTAAGTAGGAACCTTCTTTCTTTGAGTACAATAGAGAATGAAAGTACTCGTGTTGCTTACCTTTATTTGAATTTGTCCAGTTACATACGTCTCCTGCTACTTCCAGTGATGGCCTTCCTAAGTGTCCTTGCACCGGTTCAAAAGTTTCACATCCCTGCCTCTCACCCATTGGTCTTAAAAACCAAAGTAACAGTAGGAACATAACATTGTTCCTTATTTCCTGCAGTGAACAGTGCATTATCAATTATATTTATAATGAGAGGTTTCATACAGCATGTAAATAATGCACAGGCTGTGTAAGCCAATCAAACAATAAGTACTTTTCGTCAGGAGTCTCTTCCAAGTCATTATAAATCAAAACATTCTTCAGACATCGTCTCAAATAACCCAACATTTCAGTTGCTGTTCAGATAATCAAAAAGAAAGCACTGTCAACAGACTTACTCACTAATACAGCAGAAAATGAATGTGTTGGCAGCAGATCTGTTTCATATTGCAGAGTAATAATCATGCAGCTTAGCCCAGGTCTGCAAACCTGAATCAGCCTGCAGGTTTGCTTTCAAAAGAGGCATAGGGTATGACTGGGTCCTGGTTGGGAACATTTGCCATGCTCCAGTTTTGTGATTTGAGGATGGGCTTTATCTTTCTCCTTATTGTTTTTAAAGATTTTATTTATTTATTTCGGGGGGGAGGGGCAGAGAATGATGAAGAGAGAGTCCCAAGCAGACTTTATGCATGGGCTGAGCACTGAGCCCGACTGGGCTCTGGATTCCAAGAACCAAGATCATGACCTAAGCCAAAACCAAGAGTCAAAAGCTCAACCAACTGCACCACCCAGGCACCCCCTAGGATGGGTTTTATTTATTTATTTATTTATTTTATTTTATTTTTTTAAAGATTTTATTTATTTATTTTGACAGAGAGAGACACAGCGAGAGAGGGAACACAAGCAGGGGGAGTGGGAGAGGGAGAAGCAGGCTTCCCGCGGAGCAAGGAGCCCGATGTGGGGCTCGATCCCAGGACCCTGGGATCATGACCTGAGCCGAAGGCAGACGCTTAACGACTGAGCCACCCAGGTGCCCCTAGGATGGGTTTTAAAAGGAGCAAGTGTGAAAGGTGTGGGAAGGACTAGGGAAGCCCAAGGCAAGAGTGCTGGAATCTGAGTCATAAAAGAGCAGGAGGAAGAAGAGTTACCAAAGTCTTGAGGCTTGGATAGGATGCGTGGGAAGGGCACCTGGCAGGGAGGGATGCAGCCAATTTCCCTCTTCTCTCTCACTCCTGTCTTCTGCTGGTATATCCAAGCCTTCTGACGGACTAGAAACCAGAGCTAAGGGAATATTTTGATCCAAGAAACTCTCCAGGAGCTCAGAGCAGAGTAGAGAAAGGTGAACTGAGTCATGATAGATGAAAAGTCAAGCAGGAGATACCCAGCAAAGATGGGTAGACTTCTTCTCACGTGGATGTTTGATTTCTGTTTGTTCACTCATTTTTGCTTGTGTATGTTGGAGCAATCTTGTTGAGCTAGTGCTCAGAAGTCAAAAATTTATTTATTTATTATTTTTAATTTTAAAAAATTATTTATTTATTTTTTTAAGAGAGAGCATGAGTGGGGGAGGGGCAGAGAGAGAATCTTAAGCAGGGTCCACACTCGGCACAGACGTGGGGCTCTATCTCACGACTCTGAGATCATGATCTGAGCTGAAATCAAGAGTCAGTGCTTAACCATTTAAGCCACCCAGGTGCCCCAATTTTTTAATTATTTTTTAAAGTAATCTCTATGCTCAGCGTGGGACTCAAACTCAAAACCCCCAGATTAAGAGCCACATGCTCTTCCAACTGAGCCAGACAGGCAACTCTCAGAAGCCAAAATTTTATGTGCTATTGTAGAAAGGGTAAATGTGAGCAGCAATGGTTTCAGTAACTACAGTTAACTAGTATGAATTCAGTTAACTACAATATCAAGTGATTTTATTATTCTTTCCTTAAATCCTGCAGAGACTTACCAAATGTCACACTGCATGTTTTAACCGTCACTCTGTATGGAATGATTTTTTAAAAATTTCTTTGAATCCACCTTTTGTTGGATACAGACTGCTTTTTCATTCAGAGAACCATCTTCTCGTGCAAATGTATCCAATGAGAGGCTGTTCACATTTAGCTCGTTTTGTCAATGTTACCAATTTGAAGAAATACCAATTTCTTTCCTAGAATCGATTTCCCTTTTCTTTGGTATAATAATATATGCTACCCTTTAAAAGATGAACTTTCATGATGCTATTATCTGAAGTAAATAACATATCGATGGAAGACAACCAATTTTTTCAATAACAATTAGATCTCTTAATGATGCAGTTTCGCATTGAGATTTCCTAACTCAATAATGATAGCAATGAAGAATTACCTCAAATTATTTTAAAGCTTTGCAGAATACATCTTTAGGAGCTGAGTTGAACAAGATAGCATTTTAGAGATTGAGGCATCTTTCAAATTATGACAGCCAGACTTTGAGAGTGCATATTTTGTAGAAGTGTTCCTGCATCCCCTAACAAAGGGCTCTGTGCTGTAGTGGTTTGGGAAGTTATTAGTCCGTTACACTTCCCTCTTGGAGAGCCCTAACATCCTCAGGTATGCAAAGGAGTGAACATGATGCATCTACTTTTGACAATAACTTCAGATATTGAACATCTTTTTGTTTGTTTGTTTTGGGTTTTTTTTTTTTTTGAAAGAGAGAGAAAGAGTGCGTGTGAGCAGGGGAGGAGGGGCAGAGGGAGAGGGGGAGGGAGAGAGAGAATGTTAAGCAACCTCCATGTCCAGTGTGAAGCCTGACGCGGGGCTTGATCTCACAACCCTGAGATCAGGACTTGAATCAAAATAAAAAGTCAGACGTTCAGCCGACTGAGCCACTCAGGTGCCCTGAGTATCTTGATACACATATGGTTTATTATACAGTTGGAAAAATTATCTGATGTGTTTCAATAGTTACTTTAAAACAAAGCAATCTTCTAAGCTTCTCTTGTATGGATATGCGATATGATATGGGTATGGGATACTTTGGAATCATTAAGATTTTGTTTCCAATCTAGACTTGGTCATTTACTCGGTAAATGAACATACAACACATTTTAAGTCTCTGGGTCTTTTTATTCTTTTACAAAATAGAAATTATCCTTATTGTATATGTTAGTTTTCAGACATTTTCTCTCTCCATGTTTAATTATATATATATATATACATAATACATATTAATTATATATATTACTAATCTTTTCCTCTGTAGTGTCTGATGTCCTGATATTCCCATAAAGCACATTTTCCATCTCAAGAAGTTTGACTTGAGTCTTATTTTTGTACCTTGCTTGTCTGTCTTTAACATACTCATGTTTTCCTCTACCTTCCTGAACATCTTGGAATATCAGTATAAATCAGATTGAATGTGTCTGTGTACTCTTTCTATCACTTGTGTTATTTCCAGGTTTGTTTCAATGGATCAATTTTCTCCCAATGATGGGCTGTACATTTCTACTGCTTTGCATGCTTGATCATTTTTGGATGGTGCCAGACATTGTTAATGTTCTGGGATGCAGTTAAAAAAAAAAAAGTGTTTTGGAGACTTGCTTTTTTTTTTTTTTTTTTAAGATTTTATTTCTTTAAGTAATCTCATGGGGTTCAAACCCACAACCCCAAGATCAAGAGTTGAGAGTCACACGCTCCACTGACTGAGCCAGCCGGGTGCCTCTGGAGCCTTGCTTTTAAGTTTAGTTACAGAATCAAAGCAGCCTTCAGTTGATCGTTTCTCTCCATGGAATACTTAGACAATACTATTTGGAGTACTTTACCTAATGCCCCAGTACTGTAAGCTTTCTCCTACTCTTATTTGAGAGAACAGTAACTATTCCTGACCCTGCATGAGTACCAGAGATTGCTCCTCTTCTCCTTTCAAGGACTCTTTCCCCAGGCAAGTGCATTTTCTTCTCCTCAATGTGCTGATTATTCAGACTTGGAAGAGGACCTCCTGCACATCTTTCTGGTTCTTCTTCTGTGTCACTGTGATCTCTCCAGTACTCGGCCAACTCTAGCCGAGTTGACGTCCTCAAACTCCCAAATGCATGTCCTCAACCCAGAGCATTGGCCAGGCATTCTCTGCATGTCTTCTCCTTTTGCTACATCCTTTGGAATCTCTCTCCAGGCAGTAAGCTGGGGAAATTGGAGGGATTGCCTCATTTGCCTCCTCTCTCTCAGGGATGACTGTCATATATGTGAAATCTTTGTTTCAGATATTGTGTTTGGTTTTTAGGAAGTTATTTTAAGATGGGAGGGTACATCTGATTCTTATGATGCCATCTTGGCTGACCATAAGTTGTCTCAAGGCTTGCATGTGGACATCACGTAGGAAATGCTGTCTTTCTCACTCATAGTATGGGGTTAAGATACAGATATTTCAAGGTTACTCTAATTGAGGTAACTTATGTGAAGCCAGAACACTCAGGATGTGAGCTTTCACCTGTTGACCTCTGTGTTTTAATTTTAGGAGTAGAAAAAAAGAGAAAAACACATTTATGTTGAATTTAAACACACAAATACCCATCATTCTGCTAAACATGTAGTGTTCTTTGTAGTACTCCTTTTATACTCAATGAAACAGAAAGATTGTAAGCAAGGTTCTCAGTTCCTTGATTACTTGGAGGGGGGGGCAAAAACCATCAACTAGCATAGTATGGGATTTTAGTACATGTTGGGTAATTAGTGAATATAGAACTTAGTGTAGACTCTGCCTAGGTCTACAAATGTTCAGCTGTTCCTCATCTTCAGCTAATTTTTGTAGAAACAGAATTGTAGGCTTTTTTCCTTTTCTCACTAAATCATGTAAACGTTGACTCTAGCTCCAGGGGAAATGTTTTTAGAATTTTAAAATTTCAGCATCTTTCCCATGACATACATTTCAGTAAAAGTTTTCCAGGTAAGAAAACAAAATATATCCATGTGTCACACAAAGTTTATTTGAACATTTGTTTCTGTGGGCTAACCTCTCCAAAGATACATATCTCTTAATGGTTTCTACTTGAGAGTGTTTTAAGCAGAACCGAAGGAATAATTTAGCTTTTTGAAAGCACCATTTGGTGAAAGGTTAGCTCTCCTCAGTGTACCTTGGAAATCGAGCCAAGAGTTTGGAAGAGGTCACAGTGGGATCATTTCTACAAAGTGGTCCAGGAGTGAAGTGATGGGTCTTCCAAGCAATGTTGGGGAGAGAAGGTTCTCCAATGGAACTATCATCTTGGGGTAAAACAAAATACTAAATTGATGTGCCTCTTTAATTCCAATCTGAAGTCAAATGATATTTCTTTACCCATTGCATTTTCTAGGCATTAAATATTTTTGTTCCTCTTTTAAAAATAAAATTGTATATATTTAAGGTGTCCTGCATGTTTTGATAGATGTATACATATTGAAATGATGACTAATTAACGTACCCATCTAACCACGTAGTGATCATTTTTGTGTGTGTGGTGAGAGCACCTGAGATCCACTCTCTTAGCAGATTTCCAGTGTTCAATACAGTGTTATTAATAATAGGCACCATGCTGTGCATTACATCTTTGGAACTTATGTATCCTATGGAACTCAAACTTTGTACCCTTGACCAGCATCATCCGTTTCCCCCCACCCCTCAGCCCCTGAAAACCACCATTCTACCCTCTGCTTCTACATGTTCAAAGTTCTCAGATTCTACATATGGGTGGCATCATGCAGTATCTGTCCTTCTGTGCCTGGCTTACTGCACTTAGCACAACATCCTCCAGGTTCATCCGTGTTATTAGAAATGGCAGGACTTCCTTCTTTTTTAAGGCTGAATAATAGTCCTTTGTGTATTTAGATCGTAATTTCTTTACCCAGTCATCTGTTGATAGACACTTGGTTTCCGTATCGTGGCTATTGTGAATCATGTTGCAATGAGCATGGGAGTGCGGATATGTCTTTGAGATCCATATTTCATTCCTGTTGGGTATATGCCCGCCATTATTCATTTAAGATGAAGGACTGTCCAAGCACTCTAAGGTTAAGATACCCATGCCAGGGGAGAGTAAGCCCGCCTGGAGCACCATCAGCTCACCTGGAGAGTAAAGGTGCTAAGGAGGCCAAATTGGTGACCGTTTTTTTTTTTTTTTTAAAGATTTTATTTATTTATTTGACAGAGAGAGACACAGCAAGAGAGGGAACACAAGCAGGGGGAGTGGGAGAGGGAGAAGCAGGCTTCCTGCCGAGCAGAGAGCCTGATGCGGGGCTCAATCCCAGGACCCTGGGATCATGACCTGAGCCGAAGGCAGATGCCCAATGACTGAGCCACCCAGGCACCCCTAAGTGACCATTCTTTATACATCTCCAACTCCAAACCCTCACAGACAAGTGCAAGGCAAATTCATCGTTTTCAAGAAGATATTTTATGTGAGAAAGGCAATTTGATTTGCATCAGTGTTCTAAAAAAGGTCATTTATCTTTTTCCCTGAGAATTTGTTCCCTACTGGCAGTCTGTTTTGCTTCATCTCACCAGACACACGGACGTCGGAGTCATTATCTTGAGAATGGCTTCTGCTCATTGTGGTTTGTTTGAACACGACTGTGATTCCAGAAACCAGACACCAAATAGGATATTAACCTATTTACGAGAAAGGCACCCCTAAAGTGGTGGTTCTGGGACTTGAGTGTGTGACAGAAACCCACAGAGGGCTTGTGGAAATAGAGTTTTTGATACTATGGGTCTGGGGTTTCGCATTTGTCCTAAGGGTTTGTATCTGGAACCAGTTCCCGGGGGATGCTGATGCTGCTGGCCCAAGGACCCCCTTTGAAAAGAACTGCCGTAGAAGCTCTTGTGATTCTTTTTTAACTACTGTGATAGTGTTATAAAATGAGCTAATGAGTTGGTTTATTTTCTCACGAGAAAATGAAAACATATTCTACTGCGTTAGACAACTTTACTAAACAATGGTCTTTGCTTATACTGAGGTCCTGTTTCCCTTTCTAGTATGTTCCACACAGCGTTGTGTACAGTGTGCTCGAAGATTTAGAATCTGAACTGCTGGATCTACAGACAAGAACTCAGTTCTGTTACTTGTACAGGTGAGAGGATGATAAATCCCCAATGTGTGCAGGAGGGGTGGTCTTCCACTGACAATGGACCTGCACCCTTGGAGGGATGAACTGCCAAGCTTCCACCATGTTTTTCTGAAGGAATGGAAACAGGTTTGAGAGAATGGAGTTGGTCTGGAACAAGTGGCTCAACCAGACCACTGATTCCCTGGAAGTCAGAAGGCAAACGATGGAGAGGGGACCAGACAAGGGGGGAAATAGGTAGCCCTGTTTTGCCAATAATATTCTAGTGTTGGCTTTAGCCAGAGGGGCTTACTCAGCCGTGTCAACTATGGTGACATTAGGGAAACAGTTCTCTCCCTTACGTAGAGGATGCTCTGACTTGGGAATGAAAGTTTGCTCTTTATGGGAGGGTGTGTAATTCAATATTTCCCTTTGAACATTTGTGTGCATAAAAAATTTGCAACTCACACCAGTGTAGGCTTTGAGGGTGACAAAACACGGCATGCGTTGTTGCAAATGCCAAAGTCTTTCCATTGGCTCTTCCAGGAGGGTCAACATCCAGTAGAACTGTCCTGAAAGCCCCTCAAGTCAAATCTAGAGCAATTAACTCAGATTTGGGGGAGGTCCCCATCCAGGTGGAGTGAACCGTGAAGCAAGGAGAGTGGGCGCTCACTAAGGAGGGCTGGAGGGATGGTACAGAAGTCTAAGAAATGAGATGCTTTCTTGAGGAGGTGTTGATTCAGGTGCAAGGGAATGAGGTTAAGAGAAAGGTATGCATGGAGACTATTCCTTGTTAGGAGGTTTTCCATTCTTTGGGGAAGAAATAACTTCTGGAGTTGTAAGCTCAGTAATTATAAGAGCTGAAAATTGTATAGGGCTTGTACATTGGGACTGGTCTGATCCTCCTGTATGCTGTGCACTGGATTACCATTCAAGTGTTGGGTATGACATTCTCCAGAGGGGGTTGGTGGAGAAAGTGTGTCTTCTTATCCAGAACCCTGACATTAAATGAGCCTGAGGTGCTGGGGAACAGTGTTCTGGGGAGGAGAAAGTCCTCCCAGGAAGGGGCAAAAGGACGCTCCCCATGGCTGACTCAGCTAGGCACTCTATCCAGTGCGCCATGTTGCGAGGTTTGGCTGGTGTAAGTCCAGGCAGGGAGAGGGTGGGCAGAACTGTGGGTGCCCAGGAGGAGACCTCAGGATTAGGACAGATTGTTCCTGGGGAGGGGGCTGTTCCTGAGTTACTCTGGGAATAAACCCGTCCGGCCCTGGGACCTGAATTGTATCTTTTATCCCAAGTCCCATTGCTTGGTTTCTTCCTTTTCTTTTCTGCTCTTATGTTGGTGTTTTGTTTTGTTTTGAAAATGGCTTTCCATACCCCCTTCTAGAAACTAGCAATAATGTTGGAGTAATGCTTTACAGAAGAAAAATCATTTTCAGCCACTACCAGGAACAATGCTTCTAAGTCCAAAGGCATGTTCCTATTAAATATTTATTAATACAATGTTGTCATGTTGCAGATGCAGGCCCACCCAGAGGGCATATATTTATAGATTAGGGTATTTTGTCTTTGTGTTATTTTGTATTTAGTTCTGTCATTTGATTTAATATTTTATTTGCGAGTTCAAAAAATTCCATGTAATTGGTCTTGCCTATTGCTTCTGAATTATTGAAAATGCTATAAAAGTTGAGTGTGTCTCAAGTGACCGTTTCTCTGAACTCCTTGAGAAACATCTTTTTTCAATCTTCACAGGAAAGTAGTTTACTTTTTCAAATAGTACAATTTTCAAGTTTATTGGGTACTGCATTAGTTTCTTAGGACCGCCATAGCAAATTAACACAAATCTGGATGGCGTAACACAAGCACAACAAAAAATATTCTCTCAGAGTCCTGGAGACCAGAAGTCTGAGATGAAGTTGTCACAGAGCCATGCTTCCTCAGAAGGCTCTAGGGGAGGGTCCTTCCCGCCTCTTCCTGCTTCTGGTGTTGCTGCCAACCCATGGTGTTCTTTGGCTTGTAGAAATATTACTCCAACATCTGCCTCCATGTGTACATGGCCTTTGGTCTGTGTAGATGTCTCTTCTCTTTTTATAAGGGTGCCAGTCATGGGATCTAGAGACCCATCTACTCCAGTATAACCTCACTGTAATTTGATTACTTCTGCAAAGACTATTTTTTAAAAAAAATTTTTAAGTAGTGTCCACCCTAGGACTTGAACTCACAACCCTGTGATCAAGACCTGAGCTGAGACCAAGAATCAGACATTTAACTGAATGAGTCACCCAGTCGCCCGTGCAAAGACTCTATTTCTAAATAGGGTCACATTCACAAATGCCAGAGATTAAGCCTTGAATGTATATTTTGGGGGAGCCAAATGCAACCCACAACAGGTACTATTTTCTATTTCTTTAGATGAAATTATGTTGAAATCTCAGGATATCAATAATTCGAACTGAATCTATTGGGTGTACAGTGGTTCATCCTTATCTGTGGTTTTGCTTTCTGTGGATATGGTTACCCATGGTCAACTGTGGTCTGGAAGTGGATGATCCTCCTGAGGGTCATTAGTGCCCTAATCCTACATCACAATGCCTACATCATTCACCTCCCTTCATCTCATCACCTGGGTATCTCACCATGTCACATCTTCACAAGGAGATGGGTGAGTACAGGACAAGATATTTTGAGAGACAGAGAGAGAGGGAGGGAGAGAAACCACATTCATATGACTTTTATTACGTATAGTGTAATGACTGTTTTATTTTATCATTAGTTATTGTTGGTAATGTCTTACTGTGCCTAATTTATAAATTAGTCTTTTTTAAAAAAATATTTTATTTATTTATTTATTTAGAGAGTGTTCGTGCGTGCAAGCAGGGGGCGAAGCAGAGGGAGAGAGAATCTCAAGCAGACTCCACGCTCAGTGTGGAGCCTGATGTGGGGCTCGATCCCAAGACCCTGAGATCATGAGCCAGAATCAAGAGTCAGCCGCCTAACCAACTGAGCAACCCAGACATCCCTGTAAGTTAGTCTTTATTATAAGTACGTGTGCATAAACACATAGTATATATAGTGTTTGGTACTATCTGTGATGTCAGGCATCTGCTGGGGGGTCTTGGAATGTATTCCCCACAGATAAGGGGGACTCCCTACTATGAATGATAGTATCGTGACAGGTATCATGGATGGCACACAGATCTTGTTCTGCAGTCAACAAAACTAGGACATACTTGTGCATAAGAGTCCTTCTATTAAAAAGACGAAATCAAAGAGGGAGCCAAACCATAAGAGACTCAACTCTAAGAAACAAATGAGGGTTGCTGGAGGGGAGGTAGGTGGGGGTTGGTGTAACTGGGTGATGGACATTAAGGATGGCACTTGTTGTAATGAGCACTGGATGTTATATGCAACTGAGGAATCACTGACCTCTACCTCTGATACTAATACTACACTCTATGTTAATTAATTGATTTTAAATAAAACTTAAAAAAAGAAATAAAACTGCAATAAAGCTAGATGGATGAAAGACTCCAACCACAGAATGCACTACAAAATGTTAGTAGGGAAATGGCATCATGACAATGGGGTTTAAGGAGCTCAGAGAGTCCAGGATTGGTGAGAACAGCAAGGGGAGGATTTTGATGGGAGGGGTCCCAAGAATCTTAGTGCACCAATGGTCCACTGATACTTTACATTGAAGACTTGATGGGTCTTTGGGGAAATTCCTGTAATGAGCAGCTGAATGTTTGCCTGGACCCTCAAATGACGTTCTTTGAAGAGATGAATGAGGATGGAGGAAAAGCAAAGTCATGCTGGACAGTAGGGTATGGTTTCATTGGGCCATGCCCACGGTGAGCGTGAAGGTAGATGGTTTTGTTCTCGGGAGGATGGCATGATGCATCATGTTCCCCCAGTGCCCCCCTGTCTGGAAAGTTCTCCAGAGCTGTGGTTCTCAGTACAAAGAGCACAGGAGAAGTGGGTGCTCTTTCAGACTCACCCAGGGACCATTTGTGAAATATATCTACCACAACCCTCCTCCTCCATTATGCACAGAGAATATTTACTGACAGCACAATACATATAAAAATCAATGAAGTGATCCTGTAAAAGGACACCTTATCTCTTATCCGCTTCCTCTGGAAAACCTTCCTTATCTTCACAATCTTTCCCTGGTGTTGAGGGTGGCTGGGCTCTGCTAAATGGATAAAAAATCATTTCTCTTGACATGTGCTTTCCTTTTCAATGTAGGGGAAATTCAATTTCTCCCAGGAAGAAGCAGTGATAGATCAGACCGGCCTTCAACTCAATGCATCTGTGTAATTGCTAGGAGAGAGAGCTGTCTGTACAATTATGTACTGTAATTAAGGAATGATTTCGGTTTCCTTGTCCTTCCCCTGAAAAAATAGAGAGGCATTTGTATGAACCAGAGAATGTAACTTAGATACAGATTGTAGATGAAATTTTAAAAATGTCTACCTGTTGGGGCACCTGGGTGGCTCAGTTGGTTGAGCATCCAACTCTTGGTTTTGGCTGAGGTCATGATCTCAGGGTCGTGGGATTGGGAGCCCTGTGTCAGGCTCTGTGCTCAACTCGGAGTCTGCTTGAGACTCTCTCTCCCTCTTCCTCTGCTTCTCCCCTGGCTCGAGGTCTCTCACTGAAATAAATAAATCTTTTTATTTTTAAAAAATTTTTTAAAGATTTTATTTATTTATTTGACAGAGAGAGAGAGAGAGAGCAGAGTGGCAGGCAGAGGGAGAGGGAGGAGCAGGCTCCCTGCTGAGCAGAGAGGCCAACGTGGGGTTCGATCCCAGGACCCTGGGATCATGACCCGAGCTGAAGGCAGATGCTTAACCGACTGAGCCACCCAGACGCCCCTAAAAAAACTTAAAAAAAAATAAATTAAAATATTTATCCATTGCATGTGTATTCCTTACCAAGATAAATTATCCTTGTTGTCCATATCCCCTTTCTCTGCCCTTAAGGGGTCAACAGAGGGACCCAGGGAGAGGGACCACCTTTGCTCCCGCTAAGATTGGGTGTCAGTTAAGAGTCAATTCACTTGAATATCACAGAAAATCCAACAAGCTTTGGCAAGGCAGAGGTCACAGCTTTTGGCAATTGCCTGAGGTTTGGTTTCTTTTAGTTCTCCAACAAAGATCTGGTGAAGGAATACCAGGGCTTATCTTGGAGAAAGAAGGACCTTGGAACTTCAAGGGCGTGCTTTTAACTTGTGGGCAAATGGCACACAGGAAGGCAGGTGTCTGGTGACTTTCAGTGAGTTTCAGGAGACAAAAGTGACAAAAGAGCTCTGGGCTCCTTCATCTCCACCTGGGCATCTTCTGGGTGATGATGGTGGATAACACGGAGCTGGTAGCAGCAGAGTGTTTTGTGACCTGCGGGCTCATCCCTGGAGGGCCAGGTAACTCTAGGAAGGAAGACATCCCAGTCATTGACCAGGTGGACATCAGCAGCCAAAGGATTTTGAACAATCTGCATGAAAACATTTGTATGTTTGCTGAGTGGACAATCAGACAGTGACCTAACCTACACAATCACAGGCATACACAGAAGTACATATCACTTCTCTATGAAAAGTGGACACCACATCTATGAAAATGGCTCTTGCATTTTTGTGGCATTTATCCCTGCTTTGGGCTTAAGTATTTCTAGTTTCTGGGCTATGTTTTATTTTAATTCTCCCCTTCTCTTAGCTAGGAAGACTAGGACCATAAGACTTATTTATTCTTATTTTTAATGTTCAGAGATGATGTTGCTGATCTGGGTGAGCTTTGTGTATGCAGTCATTCAAAAACAAGCATAGAATTAGGGATTGTTTTTGGACTCTGATTAATCTCTGGTATCTGGAAGCCATGGCTCATGTTTCCAGATCTGTGTCAGCTTCAAAGGCAGATCCAGTCCTTGTTCAAACCCAGTGATGACTTTCCTGAGTTGTGAGCCTTTTGGGGGAGTCTGATTGTATGAACTGCGGGTGTGGTTCTGGGGATGATTTAAGCCGTTTTTCCTTTTTGTAAATTTTGTTTTAGGGTATTTAAAAATGCTGGATGTTCTACATGCTTTAGTTAATAGGTAGGAAGTAAAAGCTAGGTACTAATTATGGTTGTGCTAGGCACATTCTAAGATGATCCCCAAGATTCTCACTCCTTGGTGCACGTAATCCTCTCCTCTTGAATGTGGGAGGGACTATAAATGGCTAAATTAAAGGTTTCAAAGCTGGTGACTTTCTGTCCACGAACAGGGATGATTATTCTGGGTGGGCCTGACCTAATCAGGCAAACCCTTTGAAAGAAAGTGTACAGGTTGATGATGGGAGAAGTCAGAGAGATTTGAGGCAACAGAGACATCCTCTTTCTTTCGTCCTTGGTGGAGCAAAATCTGTGGTGGAGAGAGACACGTGGAAGGGAATGGCAGGTGGCCATGGGGAGCTGAGGATGTCAGCCCTACAACCACACAGAACTGAGTCATGCCAGCAAACAGTGGGTTTGGGGGAACTTCCTGAGCCATAGAAGAGGTTGAAGCTCTGGCCAACACCTTGATTTCATCCGTGTGGGACCCTGAGCAGAGGACCCAGTCACATTTTGCCTGGAACCTGTGGGATAATAAATGAATGTGAGGATTTCTTACACAGCAATAGCTGACTAATACATAATAAATGAATGTGAGAATTTGTCCCACAGCAATGGCTGACTAATACACTGCTCCTTTCTGGTAGAAATGCATCAGCAGTCCTTTCCTGGAACACGGTCCGTGGCTGGTGAAAGCCTGGGCAGCCCTCTCTGCTTCTCTGACATAAGTCATCCTATCTGTCCGGCAACAGCCATGCCTGAAGATGACTTCTCCCAACCAGAATCACCTTCTATTCACACCAGGAGGCACAGAATAAAATTAATCTCACAGTCAATATTGCTCCATTATTAATTTCCATCCCAGTCATTGACCAGGTGGACATCAGCAGCCAAAGGATTTTGAACAATCTGCATGATTATGCAATTCTCCCTTTGCATCGTGTTCAGACACAAGTGCCTGATATTCATATCCACCCTCACACAGGCAACGTTTCAAAGAAGCCCAAGATCAGCAGCAAGGGGATACAAGGAATCCTGGCTTATCGTTTTCATGAAGAAGACTTCTACACATAATGAGTCTGTCTGTTGGCCATTCTCTCTGGGGCATATGTAGGACCTGGGACATTTGGCTGCTTATTCTCAGTGACCCAACTCTTAGTCCTAATGCATGTTGTCCATAGTGATGTGCCACAGGTCTCATTGATTTATTTACTCAGCAAGGCTGGTGTTGTTCTGGTGCCTTAGTTCAAACGGCATCCCTTCCCTAGCTCCACAGCCTTCTTCCCTTGGCAACGCAGCTCCCTACGTCACCGCTGGTCTTATTTGGGAAGCTGAGCTGTTCCGGAGGTCCCTAGACACCGCCAGGATGTGCACCATGACTTTCTGGAACATGCCACGTAAATAATCAGCCTGAGACTTCATTCTGACCAATGCATAGTTTGTTTCCCAGGATACGCTTCTGATGATAGAATCTAGACAAGTGTGTAGGCAGAGCTTGTCATTGATGTGGTGCCCATGTGATTATACCAAGCTTTGTTTCTGGTTTAACAGATTTGGGGTCTCTCTGTCTGGGTCCACCGTTTTAGGGCCATTGGGTATGCGTGGTGTCATACCCTGAGATGCACAAGGCATCCCATGTGCTGATCACCTCTTGCTAGGTGTCCATGGGGAAAATCTGCTTATAAATGCTTGCATCACTTTAACTAATTCTGGATCTTCTTATCCCTTCCAGGGTGATGAAGGAGGGGCTCTGTTTAATAAAGAATTACCACTATTGATCTACTTTGAGTTGACCGACCTTCAGGGCACAGAGCAAGAGTTTGGCGATGCATGGGGGTCAATATTTCCTCCTCCCCACCCAGAGAGAATATTGTAAGAAAGAATTTGGGTAGCAATATCAAGATATAAATATTAGGATAGGTTCCAAATCCACATTGATCTCACCTAGATGGGGAAATGTAGATGCTTCCAACCCCAAGCAAGAAATGGCAGTGATGGGTTTTGAAAAAATGGAGACCCTCTTTGGTAGCTGTTTTCGCCTGATGGACGAAGCTTGCCCACGAGTATTTCAGGCCTTCTATTTTGTCTCTTTGATTCTTGAAAGAGATGCAGTGCTTTGAGAAGGCTCCCAGAGCAACTGGGAATTGGGTAAACAGTCTTGGAAGTCAAGGCAACTGTCTCCAAGGAGAAAGGTGTGCCTCCGGCAGGGAGAGAATGGACGGGGAAGAGCTATGCCTAAGGGCATCCAGGTCATCTGTTGGAGATTCTGCAGGTTTGGTGCACCCAGCATGGTCCACGCCATGGGGCATGCAATGGGGCAGCATGAGTGTGCAAAAGGATTGACTCCCAAGATGGTCCCAGGCACTGGCTGGGAGAGTGGGTGTTGCGCAGAGTCTAGTGGCTCAGATGGGGGTGTAAGACAGGCTGTGGTTCTCCTGCTAACCCAGGTTTCCCATGTTGGAGGGATCTCAAGGCGTGTGGCGTTCATTACCTGGAGGCTGAATTGTCCTATAATCACAAAACGGAAACTACCAGCCCTGCTTAGGCTGTGGAGGAGTGCAGCCACCCTCTGCCACGTTGTGTAGGATAAATTGCATCATGTGACCACTGTAGTTCCTGGGGAGGGGGACACATAAGGATAGGAATGCTAGAGGTCAAACTTCATGGGGAGGTTGATCAAGTGCAAGGTGTCCTCATTATGCTTGGATCCTGTATTTGCAAATCCAATGACCTGCTACAATTTCTTTGTGAGTCCAAGCAATGCTTGTGGCACTTTTGTGGTCAACTGTGGAGTGGCAGAAAACTTCAGCTGTCCTCGGTGTATGCTCCCAGCTGAGGGTGGACAATGGGACACTCTACCTTCTTGTTTCAGCTCTTACCCCAAACAATGCCCTTTTGGCGTCTCTACTTACCGCCATCTTTCTTTTGCATTTTTGTGCTTTCCATGGGTGATTTTTCTGTTTGACGTGGCCCTCCAGCAGCATGAAAGTGCTGTCCTGTGCTCCTAAGTGGCAGAAGGCCATGCCACACGGTGCAGAGAACATATATGTGTGGGAGAAGCATTCCCTTTTGGGATAGGGGGGTAAGGCAGCGTCCATGGAAGTTACGGCTCTGTTGCCTGTGAGTTCAATATCAATGAATAAAAAATTATCTACCAATGAGTCTTTAAACAGAAACACACAGAACAAAGTTAAGTATTGGTTAGCTGGTGAAAACATGACTTTGTAAAATGTAACTACTGTGAATAATAAGAACCAGCTGTATGTAACTGTTCATCACAAACACTCACTCAGCTTTGGTTTGGGACCCAGACCTGAAGCGAGCGGTCAGGGAACCCAGTGCATCCTGAGAATGTGTCACTGGGGCCCGTTTTGGTTGGTCCTTATGTAGACTAGACCAGCAAGGCTGGTCCCTTCGCTGGCATTTAGTTGAACAAGACATACAGTGAATTGTTTTCTGCTTGATCTGATTCTACACTGTGGGGACCGACGAGCAATCTGGTTTGTTGAATGCTTTTAGCTTTGGGTTTTGAAATAATTGGAGACTCACAAGATATTGCAAAAATAATGCAGGGCACCCCATGTATCTGTCCCTCAGCTTCCCGCCCGTTTTAGCATCTAAGCCACAGCAGATGGTCAAAACCAGTAAACCGAGGTTCATCCAAGAATATTAGCTAAATTAGGGGTACCCCGCTGGCTCAGTCAGTAGAGCACATGACTCTTGATCTCAGGGTTGTGAGTTCGAGCCCAACATTGGGTGTAGAGATTACTTAAAAATAAAGTGTTAAAAAAAATAATGTTAGCTAAATTATGTTATGTTGTTTTCACTGGTTTTTATATGAACTTGTATGTGTGTGTGTCCTACAAAGAAATTTGATCATGTGTGTGGATTCTTTCTACCACCACCACCATCAGGATCTGGCTAAAGACACTCCTTCACCCATACCCTTTATAATCAGACCCTCCCCTTTCTTGAGTTCCTGAGAACCACTGGTCTGCTCTACAATATTATAATTATGTCATTTCAAGTGTCCTAAAGAGACGGAATATTTTTTTTTTAAGAGACGGAATTCTTGAGACTAGATTTTTGTTGAGACTCAATGTGATGTCTTTGCCTTCTGAGCAGATTATAACATGCATTAATAAATTTTCCTTTTTATGGCTGAATAGTATTCCAGAGCAATCCTTTTTTTTTTTCAATTTTTTTCTTAAAGATTTTATTTATTTATTTGAGAGAGAGAGCTCACACATGAGCAGGGGGGACAGGCAGAGGGAGAGGGAGAATCAGACTCCCCGCTGAGCATGGAGTCCAATATGGGGCTCCATCCCATGACCGTGAGACCATGACCTGAGCCAAAGGCAGACACCCAACCGACAGAGCCACCCAGGTGTCCCTATTGAATTTTTTTTTTAAAGAAATTCTTCCTATAGATTTTTTTTTCATTGTGGGACTATTGATACCATAAATCTGGCCATTTGAACCATTTGATACCAATCTGGCCATCTCTAAGGGTAGAACTTGGTGTTGTTAAGTATATTCACATCATTGTGTAATTGTTACCATTCTTTGCAAACCTGTTTCATTTCCCCAGAAACTCTGCACTTGTTAAACAATGTACCCCTGCCCCCATTCTTCAGTCAATGCAGTCCTTGGTCATTCTAATCTACTGTGTGTCTTGATGGACTTGCCTCTTCTGGACGTTTCACAGAAAGGGAATCAGATACTACGTAGCTTTTTGGTGACTAGCTTCCGCTTCACATAAAGGCTTCAAGGCTCACGCATGTGATAGCACACATCAGTAGTTCATTCCTTTTTCCAGCTAAACAATATTCCGCTATAGGGATGGACCACATTCTGTTTATTCATCCATGCATTGATGCACATTTCGGTTATTTCCACCTTTTGGCTGCTGTGAATCATGTGGAAAGGTGGAATGAGGTGTATATTAACTTGTTTAACTTCTGCCTTTCCAATTTTGGGTATCTTCCATGGGGCAGCAAACCATCTTTTAAATATCTTTTTCTGGGTGCGCCTGGGTGGCTCAGTCCATTAAGCATCTGCCTTTAGCTCAGGTCATGATCTCAGGGTCCTGAGATTGAGTTCTGAGTCGGGGTGTCTGCTCACTGGAGTGTCTGCTTCTCCCTCTGCTCCTCCCCCCTCCTCATGTGTGCTCTCTGTCTCAAATAAATAAATAAAATTAAAAAAATCTTTTTCTGTTGTTAATGTATTATACTGCATATTATGCAGAAGTGAGCAATGACAGGAACCCATAGCAGGACTTGAAACCCGTAGATCCTCCAAGGGCACTCGCAGATGGGTCTGGACTTTTGTCCCTGGATTTGCCCTCTTCCCCAGTTGGAAGGAGAGAAAAGCCACTCAGAGCTTCCCCAGAGAGCCTCCTTCTATGTCGCCATGGTCTTTGCGGGACATTGATGTGGATTCCACAGACACCCAGACCGTGTTTGGACACGTCTGCATCCCTCCCACCCAGCATCGCCCCTGGTTACCATTGGAGCTCCATAGGTACCTGTAGCATTGTCCTGCTGGGGAGAGGGGAAACCCAAAGCAGTGAGGCTCGGGGCCAAGAGCAAGGGGGTAGGTCACCTGGGAGGAGGGGTCTCCCAGGTGCCTGGATATCAGCTGGCATTTTCATAGAGGATGTCTTTTCTGGGCCTCTCTGCAAAGGAATGAGAGAGACCCATGATGATAACATTCCATAGTGTGTTTGGGCGTGAAGATTCCCTGGCTGCCCATGATGGAGGCTCTTACAGCCAAACTTCCTCTTGGCTTACTGCGTTTGGGTGCGAGGGCGCGGTTCAGGCTTGGAAGTTTCTTCTTCATCTGTTAAAACAAATTATCACAGGCGATAACATTGCGTTATATAGTCAAAATTTGCTGAGTGCATAAAACTTCAATGTTCTCACCAAAAAAAAAAAAAGAGAGAGAGAGAGAGAGAGAGAGAAAGGTCCATGTGTGTTGTTGCAAATGGCAAGATTTCCTTCTTTGTGTCAACTGTACTATAATCATAATTTTTCTAAAAATGGAAAAATATGGGGGCCCCTGGGTGACTCAGTTGGTTGAGTGGCTGACTCTTGGTTTCAGCTCAGATTGTGATCTCAGGGTCGTGGGACTGAGCCCCGTGTTGGGCTCCACACCCAGCGTGGAGTCTGCTTATGATTCTCTCTTCCTCTTTCTCCAGCTCATGTGCTCTCTCTCTCTCAAATAAATAAAAAAGATCTTTAAAAAATCAAAATAAAAAAGGAAAAATATAAAAAAACCACCAAACAAAAATCAAACCAAAACAAAACAAAAAAAGATAAGTATGTTAGGTGATGAATAGGTAGATCAACTAGATGGCGGGAATGTTTTCACAGTGTATACGTGAGTGTACACTTCAGATATCTTAGAGTTTTATTTATTAATTCTACCTTAATCCAGTCGAAAAAACAAGGTTTTACATATTGTCATAGTGCAAAAGTATACTGAATAAAGAATCCATATATTATAAGAAGGAAAAAAGTATCCCGTTCACTGCCTAGTATGAAAGCAAATTTTAAGGAGGATTGGTATTCCAAGATGAAACAATTTTTTAAGATTTTTTTTAATTTTAATTTTATTTTATTATGTTCAGTTAGCCAACATATAGTACATCATTAGTATTTGATGTAGTGTTCAATGATTCATTAGTCGCATATAACATCCAGGTGATGAAGCAATTTTTAAAGATGAGAGCCATTTGGAAGACATTTTTATTTTTTTTAATTTTTTTAATTTTTTTAAAGATTTTATTTATTTGACAGAGAGAGTTAGCAAGAGAGGGAACACAAGAAGGGGGAGTGGAAGAGGGAGAAGCAGGCTTCCCGTTGAGCAGGGAGCCCGATGTGGGGCTCGATCCCAGGACCCTGGGACCATGACCTGAGCCGAAGGCAGACGCTTAATGACTGAGCCACCCAGGCGCTCCTGGAAGACATTTTTAAACTGGCCAAGAAGGCACTGTCTTGTCACGGCCATCAATGATGAGCTGGAGTTTGAAATGACAGGTAGGAAGACAGGTGGCTGACGAAGAACCAGATTGCCTTGTGCCCATCAATGGTCTCTCTGAGCACTTGAAAGTTTGCTTCATTTGCAAAGGCCTTCATTTTCAAGGGCATCTGAAATTGTCTGCTTGGTGAGCCAGGTGTTTCGACAGAGGAATTGTCCCCACGTGGTGGGCGCTTTCCCATTGTAGGACATCAATAGCCGTGAGAACGTGGGGGGAGAGCAGGGACATCTGTGATTTGGCTGGTGGAGATGGGCAGGAGTGAGGGTCCCTGCGTGTCTGGGGTCCAGGGGGCTGGTGTCCCTGCAGCATTGTCCTGATGCATGGGGCCACAGGGCACCTCAACACCAGCCAGAGTTGTCATGTCCTTCTACAAATGGTTGTATGCGTGCTTTGTAGACACCCTGGTGGACAGGTTTTCAGGAGCTTTTCTTCCTGAGCCTGAATTGAGGTCACGGTGGCCCCGAGTGGTGAAAGGTGAGAAAGCAGAAAGACAAGGGACCCGGCTCCTCGGAGCTTCCCCAGGGGGTTGTCCCCACAAAGCAGGAGCACCGAGGAGGGAATCCAATCTCCCCGGCCCTTCCCACGGGGGTCCTGGAGGGGCAGGGGGCTTTGGGAAAGGGCAGACCCTGTGACTCCCCCTTTCAAGTGTCCCTTTTGAAGACCTGCCGCCTACGAATCCGTCAGTAGAAGCCTTGCCCCAGACAGAGAGCCTGCTGTTTCATGCAGACAGGTGGATTCTCCCCCTTTCCTCGAGGACCAGCCCTGGGGCTCTGAAGGAAACAGTGAGATCCTGCAGGTGATAGGGGTGGCTGAGGGCCCCCTCAGCCTTGAGAGGCAGGTAACTGATCTGTGTCTGCAAAGGCATTTTACCAGGGGCACCATCTGGGGAGTGAGCCAGGGGACAGTTTGGGGGCAGTAGGATGTAAGCAGGTGGGTTTTCTGGGCAAGCTTGGGGTTTTCAGCTGTGTAGACCCAGATAGAGCATCTCCAGGAGCTGTTGTGTCTCCCTGAACGACCTGGACTCAAGTGCTCCCTGGTGCTCTCCCTGCGTCCTGGTTGGTTGAGGGAATTGGAGGGTAAGGAGCTTGTCAGCTGGACAGGTGCGCACCGGTGGGGTGCACAGTGGGGTGCGGCACTAGGGTAAGGTGGGGACACGTGGGTGGCTGCCCCGAGTGTGGGGTCTGGAGCTCATAGGAACTCAGAGGGTGGATGAGATGCACCTGCCGGTGGACGCTGGGAGAAGCTTAACCCCCCAGGGCCCTATGTTTTTGGCCTCCAGCTCCTGATGTAGGCATGATGCAGGGCTCCCCAAACTGCGTAGAGGGTGGACGCTGGAGCAAAGGACAGAACAGGAAGCCCCCACTGCGATCAGTGGCCACATGGGAGGTTCTCTCCAGCCTCAGATCCCCCCTCAGGCCCCGGCAGAGGTTTGTGTACCATCCCTGGGGTGGGTGTCCCATGTCTGAGACCCCGCGTTTCTGTTTTCTGCGTTTATTGCCGTAAGAGGCACACAGCGCAGGATTTAAAGGGTGAGTCAGCTTAAAGTCTACAATCCAGGGGCGTTTAGCACGTTCACAAGGCTGTGCAACCCTCCCCACTCTGAATTTTAGGGCGTCGTCATCATCCCGCGAAGAAGCCCCACGCGTGCTGGTCCTCATGAGCCATTCATCCCACCCTCCCTCAGCCCCTGGTGACCCCTAATCCATGTTCCATCTATGCGCATCGGGCTGTTTAGGACATTGCCTATCCATGGGATCACACGGGATGGGGCCTCGTGTGTCTGCTTCCCTCACTGAGCATCACGTTTTCAGGGCTCATCCGCGAGGTAGCAGGTGTCAGATCTTCGCTGCTTTTCATGGCGGAGTAATCTTCCATCCATGCATGCACCCCATTGTGTGTACCCATCTGTCTCGCGTTGATGGGCATTGGGGTTGCTCCCACCTTTTGTCTGCGGTGAATCTCGCTGCTGCAAATATTAGAATCCCAGTATCTCTTTGAGGTCCTCCTTTCCTCTTTTGTGTGTGTGTGTTTTGTGTGTGTGTGCGCGCCTATACGTGGGGGGCGGGCAGAAATGCTGGTCCCGTGGTAGAGACTGTGTTCCTGGGGTCGCTGGGCTATCCTTCCATCTGCAGGCTGTCTCAGCAGAGGGTGCAGCCCGTCCACGATGGGTTCTGATCAAACATCTAGTATCTCCCCACCTTGGTTGGTTGTTTTTCGGTGGCGTGAGGTGCATGTTCTCTTTGTCCCATTACTATGCGTTGTGCATCGGGGCGTGGTGGAGGGTTTGGGGCTGGAGATGTGGGAAAGCAAAGGAACGAAGATGGGGAGGCTTCCCAGGTGCTGTCTGCCTGGCTGAATTCTGTCTCCAAGACACATGACCGACCACTGTTGACAGAGATGTCCTCAGGTTGCAGTGGATGGACCACGTTCCCAGCTGAGGAGGCCTCCAAACTCGGTCTTGGATGCTTCCAGTCACTGTCCTTCCTTCCCGAGGCCCCCGAATTCCATACAAGGGGTCTGAGCCAAGTCTCCTGCATCTTACGGAATTTCTGACTTGTGTCCTCCATTGTGGTCTGTTTTCTCCAAGTCCTGGCTCACACCATGGCCATTGTGTTGAGGTATTTTTTTTTTTTTTCCAGAGCGAGTTAGAAAGCGAATGAAGGGATGGATCTCCTCATGCTCCCGTGTTGCACGGGACCTGGTGTACGACCAGAAGCATAGCAGGTGGATGCACGAGTTATTTCACGGACCAGAAACACTATGCACCTGTCACTGGGCAGAGAATAAACCCAGTGAGGTCCATCTGCAGGGCCTGAAGGAAGGCTGTCGGTGTCCCAGGGGCGAGTGGGATGGGACGTGGGTTTGGGGGCGCCCACTTTTAGGTGACAGAAGGGAAATCAGACAAAGGAAAGACCAGAACATCTGCATGGGATCTGGAAATAGACCCCTTTTTATTCAGTTGTGGTAAAGACATAACATATTAACTCTAAACAAATTTTTAAAGGCACACTACAGTGTTGTGGGGTCTAGACACTGTGTTGCACCGATGTCTAGAACTTATTATCATACATAATTGCCAGTTTATGGTCACTGCACAAGGGGTGCCCATTTTTCAGCATCCCCCCAGGCCCTGGCAATCACGACTGTACCCTCCGCTGGTACGGGTTTGACTCTTTGAGATTGCACGCATGAGTGAGATCTTGCAGGATTTGTCTTTCTGTGTGTGGCTTTTTTCACTTCACGGGATGTCCTCCGGGTCCATCCATGCTGAGGAGATGGCAGGACTTCCCTCCTTCTCGAAGGCTGAGTAATATTCCATTGTGTGCGTGCACGCCAAATTTTTTTTCTCTTTCATCCACGGGTAGAGACTTAGGATGTTTGCATGCCACGTCTATTGTGAGCAATGTTGCAGTGCACATGGGGGTTCAGACGTCCCTGGGAGTCCCTGCACTCCTGTTTTTCATTTTTTGGCAAAGTGGAAATGGACACTATTTTTTTTTTTTTTAAGCACTGTTGGAAGAAGGACCAATGCAATCACACTGGGGTGTTGGGGCTTGAATCTATGAGTGTTGGGGGCACACAAACCAGTCCCTGACACCCACCCCAGCCCTTGGGGGAGATTGATCTTCCATTTGAGCCACGGTGAGGGAGGGAGGTGGAAGAGTGATGCCCACCATGCGCATCACCTGCTGGCTCTGGGACTTGTGTAAATGAGCTGCCGCTTGTTTGCAAAATAAAAAAAAAAAAGGAGAAACATCAGGGACGTGTTGGGACAGGTAGGAGAACTCTGCCTCACCCCATGTTGGCAGCTCTATACCCTGGGGGTGCTTCCAAGGGTCTGTGGCTGGGTAATAAGCGGTATGATCTCTTCACACCCTTGACTGTCTGTTACTCCAAGGATCAAAATGCTGTGCCACCTTCCAGCACCTTCCTCATGGTCTGATAGATAAATACGGCTCCTAATCTGTGGGTTTCCTGCAAATACCACGTCAGCCTCTGATGTGGCTTCTGTGTGGTCTCCTAGGTAACCCAGGGACAGGTGGAAAGATGATAAGAGTTTTGACATCTTTCAAATATTCCCTTCAATGTCTCTCACAGACATTTCTTGGAAGAAACGTCGCCCAGAGACCACACGGGTAAATGTGCTGAGACCAAGCCGTGCACACACATAAAGAAAGATAGGAACCTGCTCCTCTGTTGGGCGCTGAGGCTGGAGAGGGTGGGGCTGTGGGCGGCTAGGATCTGTCTGCTCTTGATTATGGGGGTGACGGGTACTATGAGCATTGGGGTTTATCATGTTTTAAAGATCTCTGCAGGGAAAGTTTTCTGATCACCACTGAAGGATTGGGGTGCCATGTTTTAAAGCCCCCCAGGTGCACAGAAGTTTCTGGTCACCCTTGAAGAATGGGGGTGCCATATTGGAAAGCCTCCCGCATGCACAGAAGTTTCTGGTCACCCTTGAGGCATTGGGGTGCCATGTTTTAAAGCTCCCCACATGGAGAGAGGTGTGATATGGGAGCATTGTGTTTATCTTGCACGTAGGCTAATTGTAAGGTTTGCCCTGAGGGATTATGGAGGAAAATCACACCTGTTTCTTCCTCCTGGCAGTGAGGGAGTGTCCCTGTCCCCAGGAGAGCTCCCCTCCGTGGAGGGTTAATTATCAGACCCGCCCGTGATGCACTAGCAGCCTTCTGGGTCCTGGGGTTTCGCCCCGGGGTTGGGGCTGCTGAAGACCAGCTCCCGTGACCTCAGACTTGTCATTTTCACCAAGGGTGAAATGTTTCAGATGGACACTGTCCTACGGGATTTGTCCCTTTATGTCTGTGTCTGTATTTTGCACGCACACAGGAAGCTTTGCCGAAGTGTTGAGTTTTCTTCCACCCTTGTGTGTGTGTGTGTGTGTGTGTGTGTGTCCCCTTGGTTAGTTACTTATTCTTCCAATAAATTCAAATGAGTTAAAGTTTTAAACTTGGTACCTGGGACCATGCATCTCATGGGTCTTGGAATTTGATTTCAGATGGTGGCTGAGGGTAGATGCCCGAGAATCAGCAGGAAGAACACGCCAGCCCTCCATATCCGCATGGGACAGAGGAAAGAAGGTTTCGTGAATAGCTCCAGGCACACATGTCCTGACGTTCCTGAAAAGTTGTCTTTTCTTCCCGCATGCTTGTTTTGAGCTCTAACTGGTGCAGGAATTTGCATATACTGATACCTATGCTTCTCTTATGGGGGATTTCCTAGATTATTTTTCTTTCACAACAAAGCCTGGGAATGTGGTGAGGGTGGAGGGTTGGGTAGGAGTGGAGAAGCTTCTAGAAGAGCTCACCCCTGCTGTGGGATCCCTGACATCCTCATGGTGCATAGCAGCCATGATCTGACTTAGGACGTGGTCCAACCACCGAAACCAGCATCCTTCTTATAGGATAGTACTTGCACCTGCTGGTGAGTATTTGGAACAGCATCTCAAGCAGGGATAAATGATCAGATCCCTTTGTTCTGGTGGAGTCTCTGATCTTGGGTCTAACCCCATGATTCATGGTTACCCGGATTTTTGTCTTGGAGGAGACCCTACAAAATGAGATGAGTGACATGGGAAAGGTTGTAGAACCACTGAAGGCAAGAAGAGGGGCCCAAAATCCCATAGAAACAAAAATGTATTGAGTCTCTATTATTGGAACTAGCTGCAGAATGGTTCCAGAATCCTTAAGTCATGCCAGAGAACATAGTTTCAGAAGGAAGGTGGGCTTTCCCAACATTATGCCCCAAAATGAGGCAAAGCTTTAGATTTCTCAGAGTAAGCTAGTTGATTTAAGCTAATGAGTCAGAAAACACAAAAGCCCCTTCATCACGTGCATCCTTCACCCCAGAAAGGCACCAATGCACCAAAAAACCCCCCACAAAACTAAAAACAACAATAAACAAAGCCAAAAAACCCGAGAAGTCATATTTCCTGTGACATGTCAAAGGACCTTATTTTGGGAAAAGGGAACGTTTTGGTCAAATCATCATCTGTTTTGGAGTACTCTTTGAGATTCTCATCCCAGACCGACTTGTTTTAGACCCATTATTTGCTGGTTTGTAAATCTCATGGAAAGATCTGCAGGACATTCATTGTGCCGCTGGTGGTGGTGATGATGATGATGATGAGGGTGGTGGTGATGATGGTGGTGATGACAATGAGGATGAGGGGAGCCACCTTCCTGCTTAGTGCCAAGTCTCAGACCCCAGGTGTAGCCCCTGCAGCTCTGGGACCTGCCTGTGCAGACAGCTTTCGACTGCATTTGCCCGAGGCACCATCTGGCTGCTGTGTGTTGGAAGAACACGGCTTGGTTTTGTGCTTTGGATTTGATGATTCTTCATGTTCTCTCTCTGCTCATAAAACCCTTCATCATCCCATCTCAAACATTGGAGTCATTCTCCTGTTTGTCCGAGGAAACAATGAGGGTTTTCATGAAGAAATAAGTCATAAGACGACAGGAAAACAAATAAAACCCTTAATCAGCTGCTCTCTTGGCAGCGGGGGTTTGCACGTGACAATAACACCCCCGGGGCTCCCACACGCAGGACCACCTCGCTTGGCAGACACGTCACCACCAGGGATGCATAATTAGTAATTAGCACAAAAGCAACCGGTTCCCAATACAAGGGTCCAAATGGATTTTTTTTTTTTAATTTTAATTTGGGTGTGTGCGTATGAGAGAAGGGTCCACGCCCGCTTGAGGAAATGGAGTGGGATTTTATCCAGACAGGGTTAATTTTGCAGAATTAGTTTGGGTCCGTGCGTTATCATGCATACTATCTTCCTGCCCTGTTCTTCAGAGTACTATAAGAAATTCGATCCTCGCACTCTATAAAAGGAACGTTGTTTGTTGTGGTGCTCAACACACTCGGGGTTTATATGTGCCATGAGCAAGTCTTTTCAGAATGTTCTCTCCCCAGACACGCAGGATAGTATGACACCACACACAAGCATCCCATGGATGTTGTTGTCAGTGCATGAATGACTCATGCACATGGGGCTTTCAAACAACATGTAATTAGGAAAATAAATAGTTGTATTCCAGTTCTGGCTATGAACATCCCGTCCAGCTCCTCCTGAGTCCCCCACAGGGAAGGGCAATGCTGACCTTTCGTGCTCTGGATCTGTGGGTAGTGTGTAACTGTCTTTCCGAAGGAGTTAACCCTGCCCACCTTGCGGTCAACAGATCCAAGTGTGGGGCCGGGGTGCCTTCTCAAGCTGCTCCAGGAGTTTTTTGACTTTATTTCTCTGGTTAAACTTGTGAAAAGCCTCTTGAGCAGGAAGAGCAGATGGTTCAGGGTGAGTCCTTCAACTGATTAGACGAGGCCCACCCACCTTAGGGAGGGGAAATCTATGTAGTCTACCAACTTAAATGTTAATCTCATCCAAAAACACTCTCGCAGAAACTCCCAGAGTAATGCATGACCAATTATTTAGGCACCCCATGAGCTAACCAAATTGAGACATAAAATTAACCATTACTGTATGACACAGACTTAAACAATTAGTAAATGTGTTTCTACATTCACCAGTAATCTCTACATTTACTAATAAAATGTAGTAAATGCTATACGCAATGAATGAATCATTGAACACTACACCAAAATCTAATGATGCACTGTATATTGGGTAATTGAATTTAAATAAAAAAACAAAGTATGTATTCCGTATATATTTTGTAATATATGATACAATGATATTGTATCAAGAAAGGAGCAGAATTATGACTATTCTGTATCTTGACTGTGTCCAAAAAAATGTAGTCAATGTTCTAGTAAATGTATCCTGAAGCAGAATAGCTCGGTACAACTTACTTCTATGGGAATCCAGAATGATTCCAGAGTGCTCAGAAACTATGAAATGATTCTAGAATTCTGCTGGGTCCCAGTATAAAAATCCAACTGTGTAGTTTATGAAATCTACTGTTTTCACCCTCATCTCTCTCTTTTAGATTTGAAACAATTATTATTTTCCATCTCTTTTTCCTTTTAAAAACTGTACTGCGGGGCACCTGGCTTGCTTAGTCAGTAGAACATGATTTTCAGTTTCAGGGTTGTGAGTTCAAGCCCCACATTGGGCATGGAGCCTACTCTAAAAACATTTTTTTTAGACTTATTAATTGAGTCACACCATATACAGTCAAATGCACAAGTATTAAGTGTGCATCTAGATGGAGTTTTGCATATATACCCTCATGTAAATATCACCCAGATTAAGATATAGCATGTTTATGGCAACGCAGAAATCTCTCTTGTGTCCAGTGCCATGCAAAATACCACAGTCCCCAAGTAATGACTATTCCAGCCTCTGCAATCACAGATCAGTTTTGCTTGTTCTTAAACTTCACATAAATGGAACCATAAGGAATGTACTGTTGGTTCTGTCTCAATGTATCCTTGTGAGATACACCCTTGTTCTCTTTCCAGTAGTACTGGATTCACCCAATAGCTCTTACCTACTCATGGCTATGAAGTATTTCTGCATATGAAAATATCATACTGTATTTATCCATTTTCAGTGGAGGAACATTTGGTTGTTTCCAGCTCTTGGCTACTATGACCAATGATTCAACAAACACTTTTGTGCATGTCTTTCGGTGGGGAAAAAAAATCCCAAGGATGGGTGAGTGCCTCTCTAGTCATGGAAGTACTCACACTCATGAGCTGTGAGTATGAGTGGGGCATGATCCTAGGTTTAAAGTCTTTTAGGGTGTGTTTAATTATTCATAGATGACCAGAAGTGCTCAGGTACATCTGAAATAAGATTCCTCAAAAATTGAGACACAGAGAAGTATTGGGATGTTCAGAGAAGACTTTGGATCCATAATATTGAAGATGTATCTCTATCATTCTATTAACTATCAATCTATCTATCTATTTTCTATCTATCTATCTATCTATCATCTATCTATCTATCTATCTATCTATCATCTACCTATCCATCCATCCATTCATCCATCCATTCATCCATCCATCCACCCATCCGTTTATCTATCTAGCATTTCTCTCTCTCTATCATCTATGTATCTTTTATCTACCTATCCATCCATCCATCCATCCGTTCATCTCTCTCTCTCTTTTTTTTTAAAGATTTTATTTATTTATTTGACAGAGAGAGACACAGCGAGAGAGGGAACACAAGCAGGGGGAGTGGGAGAGGGAGAAGCAGGCTTCCCGCCGAGCAGGGAGCCCGATGTGGGGCTCGATCCCAGGACCTTGGGATCATGACCTGAGCCGAAGGCAGACGCTTAACGACTGAGCCACCCAGGCGCCCCTGTTCATCTCTCTCTTTATAATCTATCATTTCCCAATCCATCCATCCATCCATCCATCTATTCATCTATCTACCCATTATCTATCTATCTACCTACCTACCTACCTACCTACCTACTTATGCCTGGCACCAAATATCTTGGGAAGATAGTACAACAAGGAGATGGGAATGGAAATCTTAAGGTGCTAATTCAAGTCCCCCATGGGGAGAATCAGACTCAGTGCTAAAATATCCCCTGAGAATACATGGTCTGATGGAGTGAACATATTCACACTGACTGCTGTTATGGCTTGTCAACCTAATACGTGGGGTTGCATATGTGAGATGATGCTGCCCTTTTAAAGCTCTCTCCTCCTCCCCATCTCCTTTCTTTTGAGATAACATAACATGAGTAGAATCATCAAGATGGCAATGACAATTTCAAGCAATTTCCGTGACAGCAGAGGAGTATAAAGCTCTGTTGTTTAAATTACACTAACAGGGTAATTTGAGGGCTGTGAATGACAGAAAAACCAGGTCCTACACGTGCACCGAGTGCTGTCGAACATATGCCTTCATAGAAGCCCAGATGAGACATGCTGGCTGGCTATGCAAGTGGCCCCGTTCCCAGCATGGCTCCCACGCTGAATAATGAAAGAATTTGTGAAGTCTAGAAGCATACCCTGAGTGCTGTACTTAATTCTGAATGCTCTGTTATTTTTTTAATATCTTCTTCTTCTTCTTCTTTTTTTAAATCACTGATTTGCTATTCTCTCTGCAGGAACTGCTGATTATAGACTCTCCTGATACTCATGAGGCTCCGTGGAGCTCAGTAGGGGTTTTGCTGTCAGTCAGAATGAAACATTAGTTAATGGAGATGTGGATGGCAATGCTATCGATGCTATTTCATCGGTGCATTTTGCACAGCACCAAGGGCTGTTTGGGAACAATGGCATCACCGGCCTGTGTAGCTGTCCATGTATTGAAGTGCCAAGGGAGAGGAATCTGCGACAGAGCGGATTTTCATGGTCTGACACTGCGCATAAAGAAAGGAGCAGTTGAAGAGCGTCATCTGCTTGTAGGTTGAGAAGCCTGCTGATGGAGAACCACTCTTACCAATAGTGCTTTTGGCATCCAGGACCCTTGTAAGGAGGGCTGCTATTTTGTATGAAGGTATTGCTCTAGGAAAAGCTATTTAAAAATGCAAAATGGGGGGACACAACGGGGCTCAGTGGGTTAAGCATCAATCTCCAGCTCAGGTCATGATCTCAGGGTCCCGGGATCAAGCCCCCCATTGGGCTCCTTGCTCAGCGGGGAGCCTGCTTCTCCCTCTTCCTCTGCCCCTCCCTCCTGCTTGTGTGCTCTCTCTCTCTGAAATAAATAAATAAAATCTGAAAAAAAAATGCAAAATGGTTTTCTCAGGAGCGAGAGATGAAACTTAGTTGTCTGGAAAACAGGAGCCACGCACCTCAGTCCCCATTTCTCGGAAGGAACCCCTTCGCAGTATGGGTTTAGCAGAATGTTTCTGGGTGCTGAGGTTTGTTTGCCCCTCTCCCCAAAATGCTGGTGTCTGGTGTGGAACACATGTCGCTTTACTGACATGACATGACATGGCTTGTACAGTGAGGTCCGCTTCAGGGCATTCTGAATTCCCAAAATTCCGAGTTGAAGAGGATTCCCTCCAAAATACATGGCCATCTGGAATCTTGGAATGTGAGCTTATTTAGAAATAAGGTCTTTGCAGATGGCATTAATTAAGGATAGTGAGATGAGTCCATTCTGGACTTAGGGTGGGTTCTGCATCCAGTGACAAGTGTCCCCACAAGAGACAGAAGAGGACACACAGACACAGAGGAGAAGCCACATGAAGACAGAGGCAGAGATGGGAGGGACGCAGCCACCAGCCCAGGGATGCATGGAGCCCCAGAAGCTGGAAGAGGCAGGAAGGATTCTCCCCTGGAGCCTCTGGACACAGCTTGGTCCTGCCCTGCCTGGATCTCAGCAGCTCTGCCCCGCCTGGATCTCAGACTTTGGTCTCCAAAGCTGGGGGAGGACACCTGTGTGATATTTTGAGCCCCTGGCCCCAGATTGTTGTCATTTGTTATGGCTGCCCCAGGAAAACTCATACACTTACCTGTGACATCCAGTTTGTGGTCACTTACTATATACTCTCAGTCAGCGGGACAGAACAAAAAACTGGAAGTTTCTAGCTCAACTGGAAATTGAGGACACATGCCGTTTTAGAGGTAAGTACATGTGAACTGGTTCCTTCTTAGTACTGGTTTGGAGAATGGATTAGCCAGAGCTTCAGGGATGCAATCAATTGTTTCTGGGTTTTTTTATTTTTTATTTTTTTAAAGATTTTATTTATTTATTTGACAGAGAGAGACACAGCGAGAGAGGGAACACAAGCAGGGAGAGTGGGAGAGGGAGAAGCAGGCTTCCCGCTGAGCAGAGAGCCCCATGCGGAGCTCGATCCCAGGACCCTGGGATCATGACCTGAGCCGAAGGCAGACGCTTAACGACTGAGCCACCCAGGCACCCCTGGGTTTTTTTTTTTTTAGATTTTATTCATTTATTTGACACACAGAGGGAGAGAGAGAGGGAGAGAGAGAGCACAAGCAGGGGGAGCGGCAGGCAGAGGGAGAAGCAGGCTCCCCGCTGAGCAGAGAGCCCAATGCGGGCCTCGATCCCCAGACCCTGAGATCATGACCTGAGCTGAAGGCAGACGCTTCACCGACCCAAGCTCCCCAGGATGCAATCAATTGTTGCTTCAGCTCTAGAAGGGGTATGAACCAATTTTTGTCCATCAATAAAATGCAGGCAATTATTTACTCATCATGTTGAGCGAATATGTACTTTACAGAAGCACAAGATTTGGGTGCACTCACATGGCTGTTAAGCTCCTAGGGACCCAATTGTTGCTACCAGCATCTGGCTTTCATGATGCATTGATAACAGAGGAAATGCAACACACAACAGAGGTTTGAATCTCCATGTGCCCCTTGCCAGATGTCCTTCAAAACATCTTTTGAGTTTGGGGAAGGATGGGAAATAATTCCTATGAGCTGTGTGCTTGATCAGTCTTGCAGATTTTTTTTTAAATTTTTTTATTGTTATGTTAATCCCCATACATTACATCATTAGTTTTAGATATAGTGTTCCATGATTCATTGTTTGTGCATAACACCCAGTGCTCCATGCAGAACGTGCCCTCCTCAATACCCATCACCAGGCTAACCCATCCTCCCACCCGCCCTCTAGAACCCTCAGTTTGTTTTTCAGAGTCCATTGTCTCTCATGGTTCTTCTCCCCCTCCGATTTCCCCCCCTTCATTCTTCCCCTCCTGCTACATTCTTCTTCTTCTTTTTTTTTCTTTCTTAACATATATTGCATTATTTGTTTCAGAGGTACAGATCTGAGATTCAACAGTCTTGCACAATTCACAGCGCTTACCAGAACACATACCCTCCCCAGTGTCCATCACCCAGTCACCCCATCCCTCCCACCCCAGCCCCCACTCCAGCAACCCTCAGTTTGTTTCCTGAGATTAAGAATTCCTCATATCAGTGAGGTCATATGATACATGTCTTTCTCTGATGGACTTATTTCGCTCAGCATAATACCCTCCAGTTCCATCCACGTCGTTGCAAATGGCAAGATCTCATTCCTTTTGATGGCTGCATAATATTCCATTGTATATATATACCACCTCTTCTTTATCCATTCATCTATCGATGGACATCTTGGCTCTTTCCACAGTTTGGCTATTGTGGACATTGCTGCTATAAGCATCGGGGTGCACGTACCCTTTCGGGTCCCTACTTTTGTATCTTTGGGGTAAATACCCAGTAGTAGTCTTGCAGATTTTGAATGGCCACGTGACCCACTGTGGGAGATAAAGCTGATTTACAGCTGAACAAGATGAGCTCTGTCTATCCCTGGGGATGCCTGGAGGTCTGCCCTTTGACCCTGGCCTCCATAAGAGCGGTGGGATTAACGGTGTGCTGTTTAATGTCTGAAACAACCTGGGAAGCCCACGGGGTCCTTTTCTTTACAGATGGTTTGTGAGTGGCCTAACCAGTGGTGAAGTCAGTGTGGCTTGACCACCCGTCCACAGTGTTAGAACATTGGCTTGAGGCTCTCCTGAAGAAGCCGAGACTCCTCACACAGATCCCGTTGGTTCCCTTGAAGGTGCGGGTCCCAGCAGCGTGTCTGGACTCCACTGCTGGCCTGCATCTGCTCGCTGCACGGCGTCCTTCGCTTTGCAATAAAAGCTTTATCATTTCACACCCATTAGAATGGATGCTATCAAAAAACCAGAAAACGATGAGCATGGGTGAGGAGGTGGAAAGATTGGATCCCTTGCTGATGGATGGATGGATAAACAGAAAGTGGTTCATGCACACAGTGGAATATGACTTAGCCTTAAAAAGGAAAGATGTTCTGCACCTGCTATGATGTGGATGGACCTTGAGGACATGGTGCTGAGTCAAAGAAGGACAAATCCTGTGTGATTCCATGTATATGAGGTCTCTACAGGAGTCCCATGCACAGGGACAGAGGGTTGAAAGTGGGACCAGGGGCTGGGGGAGGGGGATGGGGAGTTAGTGTTTGATGGGGACAGACTTTCAGATGGGGAAGATGGAAAGTTCTGGAGACGGATGGTGGGGATGGTTGCACAACAGTGTGAATGTGCTCGATGCCACAGAGTTGTGCACTCAAAAATGGTTAAGAAGGTAAATTTTATGGTAAGTGTATTTTACTTCAAAATTAAATAAGTAAATAAACTTATTTATAAGTAAGTAAATTATATAAGTAAGTAAATTAAATAAATATAAGGTCTACATGAGTATGCTCATGCACTGAATTTGGGAAAGTTTGCATCTACCTATAAACAACTTTCCACTGCACTGGCTCCTTTAATTCAGTTTACTCATCTGCAGGTGAAGCTCTATGCCTTCTTGTAAAGTTCTGGATGTTTCTTTAGTCTCTTTGTTATATTAATGTACTGTATATTAGTATATTGTATATTGTATTGTGTGTGTATATATATGCAACTATGTGTTTTCTAGAACTATATTTTAACCATATGTATTTATTACATTAACTAATGGTAACTATGTTATATTAACTACTAAATGTAAGGCTGTTATTGGAAAACTTCAGGGAATGCAAAGCCATATAATTAAGTCACTAGAAGATTTTATTAGTTTTAACAAGCAAAACTAGTCAATACCATATTTTCCTTTGGAATGCAAAATAACCCCCCACATTTTGCAAAATACTGCAAGCTTGCGTCATCATTTAATATTACAGATCGCAAGCATTTCTGATTCTCCTTCTGCTTCCGTATGACTATAAAATTTGCATTTTGCACATACTCTTAACTACTTTTTTTAAAGATTTCAATATTAAGTAATCTCTACACGCAACGTGGGGTTCGAACTCACAACCCCAAGATCAAGATTCGCACGTTCCACTGACTGAGCCAGCCAGGCACCCCACTCTTAACTATTTTTAAGGGACAGAACTTTTTATGGTAAAAATGAAATGCAGGTTCTCCTTATAAATTTGTGAAAAGCCATAGCCCCTCTAGCGATGCGGAAGGGCTTTGTTTCAAAATTTAACGTCCTGACCATTGGCTCACGATCACACCTTGCAATGCTTTCTCCCGTTTTGCAATGAAACACACACTCGTGCCTATGGACGCATATCACTGTTTAATTAACGATGCTTTTGGCAGCACATAGCAGAGACATTCGCCTTCCTGTGGCTTAAACATAGGAACGCACGTTTTAATTTTTCATGTGTTTTCTGTACACATCCGGAGACGTGGAGATGAAAGGCTGTAATCCAAGTCCAGAGACCTAATGCGGCCCAGGGTGTGTTTGCATTCCCCCTGTCCGTGTCCTCAGGGCCCCTGACCGCAATGGCTCAGGCACCATTGCTATAGGACTGAAGGAGACCAGAGAGGGGAGAGCTGGCTGCCTGAGACCCACAAGAGCAATCAAGGAATGCAAATATTTCTCAGATTCCCCCCATCTGGGGCTGTACGCTACTCTTAATCAGCTCAGGCAGCTGTAACAGAACACCGTAGATGGGATGGCTTAACCACAGATACTTATTTCTCACTGTCCTGGAGGCTGGGCCTCTGAGATCCAGGCGGGGCTGAGGCTGGGAGTCTGACATCCAGGCGGGGCTGAAGCTGGTTCCTCCTGAGGCCAATCTCCTTGGCGTGTAGACACCATCTTTGTCCTGTGTCCTCACGTGATGGAGAGAAAGAGCTCTGGGGTCTTCTGCTCATCTTACAAGGACACAAGTCCCGTCATGGGGACCCCATGGCATGACCTGATAGAACCCTAATCACCTCCAGAAGATACTACCTCTTCATACCATCCAGTTGGGGGTTAGAGCCTCCACATATGAATTTCCGGGGGGCTGAGGGGCACACACATTCATTCTGTAACAACCATCTTTAGCCCCAAGTCAAGGCCAGAGTGGGAATGAATAGATCTTCCCACCTCTGTGTTAAAAAATAAATGTAGTGAGCACTGGGTTTGAGGTCGTGCATGAATCCAGGATGCAAAGGTGCAGAATAGACAAGTTTCTTTCAATTTCCAGAAAGTAAAAGACTCCTCCCCCCAACTTTTTAATTGAAGTATAGTTGACATAATGTTTTTGAAAGTAAAATACTTTTTGTGTGTGTGTGTGAAAGTAAAATACTTTCAAATGTAATGCGAAACAGGTGTCTCTGAATTTGTTTATTCAAACTTACATATTTTTGTATATTGAAAAGCACTTGATGGCTTAATTCTACCTTATTTTCTGATAAATTCCCAGTTGGCAACTCTTTGGTATGTTTTCATGGTAGAAAAGTCATGTGCTAGGCATTGGGAGCACATTGGGTGTCAGTATTCTTTAAAAAAAATAAATCACAGTATCCAGTTACTTGAGAACTCACTGTAAATGTTTCTGGGGAACTTGTTATTAAAATAACAAGAAGCTGGGCTCCTGGGTGGCTCAGTTGGTTAAGCATCTGCCTTTGGCTGAGGTCGTGATCCCAGGGTCCTGGGATCGAGTCCCGCATCGGGCTCCCTGCTCAGCAGAGAGCCTGTTTCTCCCTCTGCCCCTCCCTCCCACTCATGATCTCTCTCTCTCAAATAAATAAATAAAATCTTTAAAAAATAATAAATAATATAACAAGAAGCAAAGGAAAGGTAGGTCTTTCCAAGATTTCTCAATGCATTTTGGAACAGCTCTGAACTGCATAAAGTTTTGTCTACACATAACATCTCCTTTGGAAATTGTCGTTGCTTTTCAGACATTCTTACAGAAAAAGCAAAGTGTAAAAAACAAAAACAAAAACAAAGTGTCTTTAAATAGGAAGTCAAGTCACACGCTGTATGGGCTTGAGTCGTTGTTGAGCGGAGCGGTTCTATGGTTGGTTTTGCAGGAGAACGTTTCTTAATGTTGAGCCTGGAACGTTCGGAGTATGACAGGGACCTAGAAGATATATCTAAATGGGGGTTTTGTGTGGATTCGTCTGGCTTTCGTCACTGTGTGCAGCCCGGAGCTTTCTGAGGAATATCGGTGCCGTAAACGTCCTGCTGGCCATTCCTGGTAGGACAGGGACTTCTGTAATGCAGGCTGGGAGCCATCTGCTCTTGTCTCCTACGGGATGGTGGAAGCACAGAACTGGGGCTTCTGGGTGCGCAAAGAGTGTGAGCTGATTGAGGCAGGCAGTAAGTGGAAGTTAAGGGGACTGCTTAAGGATGGGTAGGCAGTGCCCTAGGGAACAGAGTTCCATATATGGGGACTGAATATGGGATGGAAGGAGAGAAGGATTTGGAGAAGGACATGGCGGGAAGACCAGCGTGGTTGCAGCTGAGAGGTGGGTGTGGTGGGAGTTGAGGCACAGGTCAGATTCTGCATGTGTGTGTGTCGTGCACGTCCTTGGAGAGAGGCTGGCATTCTCCGAGGAGCATGGTGAGTGGGGCACAAGTGCAGAGACGTCACCGATAGAGGTGAGAGGTTGTAGGTAACAGCTGTTAGCTGCAAATATGGCTTCTCTCACGGAACAAAGTTTTAAGACCCTTGTGACGGTGCAGAAAGGGATGTGGATGTAAGGTGCCCCCCCCGCCCCCGTGCATCTGCACAGAATGTCTAGGTGGATGGGAAACCAGGAATAGTGTAGAAACGGGCTTTGTCTGCATGCATGTGCTCAGACTGACGTGTGTCCCATGACACAGCTGCGAATATCAAATAATTTATCCAGCTGGCTAGCTAGTATTAACTTAGTGTTTACTCTTGGTCAGGAAAGGATGTGTGTGTGTGTGTGTGTGTGTGTGTGTGTGTGTGTGTATTTTTTCAAAATCTCATCTTTGCTAATCAATAGTCAAGGTCGTTTTCTGGGTTTTTATGATACTCCCATTATAGATAATATAGATGGGAACATCCTGGTGTCATTGTTTTCCCTCAGTGAGTGTGCAAAGCAAATATTTAGATGTGAAATGGCAGGGAAAAGCTTCTATGCAATTTTGATACAATTTTGCCAGGTGGCTTGCCAAAGTTTGTAACATATTTCATTCCCCCAAAACAGTGGCTGAGTGTTATCTGGATTTATGTCTACAGTTAATGGTTTTATTTGTGTTTGTCTTGCCTTTCTCTCTTTCTCTTTCGGTCTTCTCTGAATTTAACTATTTATTCTCCAGTCTGTTTTATTTATGGCTAATAATCTGGTAGTTAGACATTATAGTGCAACTTTTTAAATAAATATAAGCATGCTTCCTTCATATACTTAATTAACTTATTAGATCTAAAGTTGACTATATTTATATAATTAACGTATATGTAATTGCACCATGTGACCAGGAGAAAACCAGGTAAGTCATTCTCATCATGTGTGGTTGTTGTACTTGCTGCAAACACTAAGTTAGCAAACACTAAATCATTTTTCCTAGGGAAATACGATGTCAGGTTCCTGCAAACTCTGGTCACATTTCATCAACTGATCAACCCATAATTTTGTTTTATGTGCATTTATGTCTAAAGACATTTTATTTAAATTCTATTGTTAATTCATTCACATTGAACTCAGAGCCAAGGACACTAAAACTAATGTCTGAACAGTTTCTCTGACATGTGGATTTTCTCCATATGGCACATGGCAGCCTCCTTGTGCTCAGGAGTACTGGATGCCACTTCAGTACTCTATGACCTTGAAAGGGCTAGAAGTATTGGTTTGGGGGTCACAGATACATTTTAACAAGTAAGCGAATTTTCATGTATGGAGTCTGCCAATAATGAGGATCGCTTTTATGCTCGAGTAGCCTATAAAAGTTGTGGGTAAAACTTACATGTGTTCAGTGACATAAGGTACAAAATGACAGCAATCATCACGTGCTACCCAGTGATTGCTTCCAGCAGTGAGTAGCTTGAAACAACAAGCATTTCTTATTTCCCACAATTGTGTTGGCATCTTTTGGAGGGGACATTTTTTATGTGAGATGGGTGCATATCTGACTTCATGGGTCTATAAAAACGATATCTCAATTTCTGTCCAGTATACAGTACCCAGCACATCTTTCTGACTTCTTCTTATCTTCATCTTGGACTTTTGGAATCTGAAAATTCCCTACTAACTTGCCAACTTGCTGATGCACTTTTAAATATTTTTTAAAAACACTTTGTTTAGCATGATGATGCATAGCTGCATTGGTGGAATTAAACATTGAAATGCCATAAATTCTTATTTCCAAGTATTTGACCATCTACATGCAATGAGGTTATTAAAGACATATCCATGTGGGCTCAGTGAACAAGACTCTGGGAAATCAATTCCTAAGTGTTTGCTTAAGTGTTAGCATTTGGTAGGCACATACGCTTTGAAGACATGTAAACAGGGCTTCCGGGATGTGTATATATCACTGAGAAAATGCCGAGAAAATGCTATTGCCGAGAGAATCACATTTGGAATATTGGATTTGCAGGTGGTTATTTTCACAAGAATCATGTAAAAAAATATTCAATGCAGTACACAAAGTATTGTCCCTTCTAACGATGAAGCCAATGATTCTTTCATGGGGAATATTATCTGCAGAACATGGCTCTGAAGAGTGGATATGGTTGAGTGAAGGGATAGCGTTGAATTCACCTGTCGTGGGGATGGCTCTTGCTCTGGTTTGAGAGAAGTTTTCTATGGAATTGGGCATATGAGCATGGATTCCCGACTGAAGGATTCCTTCTGATAATCTCAGGAGCCTCCTGTATGAAAGGGTGGCCCTGCACCAGCCACCGATTGGTATGTCATGGGATAAGCTGGCCTTGCTCCTGAGAGGAGGCAAGAAGGGAGCAAAGAAGCACAATTGGGGTGTTAAACAAAAGAACAAATCATATCCCTGCAACCAGAATTCAAAAATGACCTTCTAATTTAAATAATGAACACACCACAGGCCAGACTATCCCAACAAGAGTTGGCGGAGTACTAGTCGCTACGCATCCATGAATTCGTGGAGCCAAAGGCACATGAAATGCTTGTAGAATCTTTCTATCCAAAGAAGATGCATTTTGTATCCATGATTCTAAACGATCACACCTTTCCTCTTAATTTTTAATTGTAGTGAGATAGACATCATGTAAAATTTATCATCTTGACTATTTTTCAGTGTAGAGTTGAGTTGTGCTAAATATATTCACTTTGTTGTAAAACCATCCCCACCATCAATCTCCATAAGTTTTTCATCATATAAAACCAAAACTCTGTCCCCATGAGATACTAACTCCTTATCCTCCTCCCCCAGCCCCTGGTACCACCATCTCCTTTCTGTCTTCATGGATGTGACTCCTCTGGGGGACCTCCTCTATGAGTGGAATCCTACAGGATTTGTCCTTTTGTGACTGGCTTAGGTCACTCGGTATTGTCTCTGCAAGGTCCTCCCAAATTGTAGCGGGTGTCAGAATGTCCTTCCTTTTTAACACTAAGTCATGTTCTGTTGTGTGGATGCACCACACTCTGTTTATCCATTGCCATCCTGTTGAAAGAAGGAGCAGTATGAAGCCATATGGTGGGATGCTTCCTGCCCCTATATTGATAAAGAGTAGGGCATCTGTAGCTAATCAGGTCTTGGGGAAAAGTGTCAACACTTCCCTCTGGTCAGAGACAAAACCTCAAGTTGGAGAAGAAGCCGCCTCTGCCTGATTGCACTCAGTGAAATGAATTAGAGATGACACAACCCTCGGAGGTCTTCCTTCCGCTTCCCCAGGCTCTCAGCGCATCGAGTTTCACAGTGGAAGAGGCTGATGGAGATCAGGGTTGGCGGTCTGCACACTGGGGGCTGGGGAAATCCTGTTCTTACAGGCAGCCAGTGAGGCTCTCCTGGGTCTGCAATCACGTCCCTGCCTACCTCCTCCCCCCCATGGCATTAAGGGAGCTCAAATTGCACCGTGGTTTCTGAGAACAATGGGATCCGAGCATGTCACCTGGACCCTGGACTCTGCACTGTCTGGGATTCCTCATTTGGTTGCAACATTCCCAGATCACAGTTACCTACAGAAAGAGAAGAGCATTTGTCCATTTGTTGAAACTACCCGAGCTCTTTAATGATAAGTATCTCTTAGGCTCTCTGCCTGCAGAGTGTGGTAGACTAGAAGAGAATCGCTTTTGCCCTTTCTTACTTATTTGGCACACACTTTTGTTGGGATACTTGTCTCATTTTGCTGCAGTGATTTGTTTACAGGTATGTCGTCCTATCTAGACATCCAGACTGGGAGGTGGCCAAAGACCAAGGCCCAGGATATGACACGTCTTCCTGTTCCTAATGCCAGGTACGGATCTCGAATACTGTGTATGTTAAATAAGTCTTTGCTGAGTGCAGAGCTCATGCTTGAATCTCATCCTGCAGATGGTTCTCATTCAGCCAATGTTCCTTTTCAGCACTCACTTCTGGGGCCCCAACCCTGCCCTTTACATTCTGGCACCTGATCACACTGGATGCATGATCATGCCAATAATTGAGAGATTTTCCCTGTTCACTTAATTAAAGTCAGTAAAATAAACAAATCAAAGCAGCATCCTGGTTTGGAGGCAATTTAAAAGCACAAGCATATTATAGAAATAGAAACATCAAATTGTAATATTGTCTCAGAAACGGTGTTCGCAAGGAGAGGTGATGGACTGAGAGAAAGGGTGAATTATAGGCGTGATCTCTGCCATGATGGAGACCCCCCAGTGCAAAATGGAATTTTGTTAGTCTGGAGCCGACAGGTGTCTCCCAAAATGCGGTTGCGGCTGGAATGGTTACCTGTCCACCAAATATCCACACTCCTCATCTACTGGGTTGACTCTGAATGGGGAGATGGCTAGTGCACCTGAATCTATGTCAGCCAGCCCCCCACCCCCACCTGGACATCTAGATGGGCCCATAGGATGACATCTTGCCAACAGTGTGTCAAGTCATGCATTTCACTTCTGGCCCAGGTGGTAAGAAGTGGGCATGGCTCCTGTTATGGGGTGGATGGTTTACCTCCAAAATTCATATGTTGAAGCCCTAGCTCCCAGGACCTCAGAATGAGACTGTATTTGGAGGTGGGGGTCTTTTAAGAGGGGATTAAGGTAAAATGAAGTCATTAGGGTGGGCCCTGATCCCATAGTCCTGGGGTCCTATAAGAAGAGGGGCTGTGGACACAGACACGCACAGAGGGAGGACCATGTGAGGATACGGGGAGAACACGGTGTCTACACCCCAAGGAGAGAGGCCTCAGGAAGAACCAGGCTCAGCCCCACCAGGGTCTGAGAATCCTAGCCTCAGCCCTCCCTGGATCTCAGACCCCCAGCCTCCAGGACCAGGAGGAATTAAATGTCTGTGGTTTGAGCCACCTGGACTGTGGGATTTTGTTATGGCAGCCCTAGCAAATGAATACACCTTCTCCATCCTCCCTCCTCTGATTAAATATTGACAATCCGGGTGAACTTGGGCAGGTGTGAGAGCCACAAAGTACAAAGATGCAGGTTCCCTGAACCCACTCTTGAGCAGCACGACCAGCCAGCCAGAAACATTCATTTTTGGACTGAACGCTGGCTATGTTTAGCTACTAACAACTGACATGTGTGGTCCATCAGTTAAAACAGCTTAGCATGATCCTAACTCACAATGTGCATTTTCCAGGCACAGAGTGCTTTGCTTTTGGTCAAGGGAAGCGATATCAGGTGGTGATGTGATGCAGAGCTTTGCCGTATTTCCCCTTCAAAGCGCTCTTTCCTTGTGTCCTCTGTGCATGAGCTTCATGGTGGGACTGTGGTACGGACCACTGTGGCCCGGGCCTGGGGTGTTTGTGTCTGATTAATGAGGGTCCCCCTTAAGCTGCAGTTCAACTGTTCTCATGACTCAGGTTGCTTTCAGAGAGTCCCCGATGTCGTTAATAAGGTGAGACTTTTGGGTCCCAATACAAAGAAAGAAGATAATTTATTTTCTACAGAGTTTTGTTTCCTAAAGCTCCATGTTCCATTACATTTTAAAGGGCATTTCAGCAAATGATGTATGAAATGAAAAAAAATATATCTGTAAGGTTTCACACAAAGGGCAGGCATAACTAGAGAGCAACTCCAAAATGATGTAGAAAAATACCTCTCTGTTTTTTAAAAACAAAAGTGAAGGGCTTATGCTTTGGATAAATTCATGTCAATTGGGCAAACATTATGTGCTTATTATGTGCAAGGCACTGTATGGATTTCCTGGTAAATAAAGCATGGATTTATTCTTAAGAAGTGCACGGTTCTATTATCCAACAGGGCAAAGATTTCAGCTGTCACAGAGGTAGACAAAGGCATATGATGATGTCATCTTGAGAGGTAGCAACAGCAATGGGAAGAGGTATGGAAGGAGAAAAATGTGTGGTAATTTCAAGAAAGGGTGAGTCACTATTTCAGCTTTTAAGTGGATACTGTTTATATCGTGCTCCTCCCCAAATATATGTCCAAATCCTAACATGCAGAACCTGTGAATGCAAACTTTTTTTTTTGGGATAAAGTTTGTAGTTGCAATGAAGGTATGGATTTTGAGATGAGCTCATCCTGGATCAGGGTGGCCCTGAATTCAATGACGGGTGTCTTTATAAGAGACATAAGAGGAGACACGGACACAGAGGAAAAGCCACGTGAAGACAGATGCAGAGACGGCAGGGACGCAGTTACAAACCCAGAGACACCTGGAGCCCCAGAAGCTGGAAGAGGAGGAATGACCCTCCCCTGGAGCCTCTGGAGGGAGCATGGCTCTGCCCCACCTGGATCTCAGCAGCCCTGCCCCACCTGGATCTCAGTGGTCCTGCCCCACCTGGATCTCAGTGGTCCTGCCCTGCCTGGATCTCAGACTTCTGGTCTCCAGAGCTGGGGGAGGATAAATTTCTGTTATGTTAATCCACCCAATTTGTGGTCACTTCCCACTCTAGCCCCTGTGAAACTAATATATAAGGAAGTTGAGTTTTATTTTTGGGTCAAAAGTCTTCTTCCAGGATAACTAGGCAGTCCTCTTATATAGTTCTAACTTTCCCCCTTTCATTGGGCTTATAACTCATTTCATTTCTTCAATCCTTCTATCTCTGTGTTCATTTTATTTGTTTCCTTTTCAACCCTCTGTTTTAAAACAGTGAGCCTTTGTATAGTGATTCTTTCCAACATCAGTGCCTCCATGTCAAACTGAGACCAAAGAACCCTTTCACCTTGGGTCTGGGAATCCTGAAGGAGCAGCATAGCTGGTGTTGGCTGGCAGGTGGCAGCTCTTTGACATGGCGGCGTATGCAGTAGGTGAGTGGTGGTAGTAGTGTCTACATTTGGACTCTCACACTGGTGGTATGGGTGGATACTGGATGCCCACTTATTTAGGGGCACCTACTCTTGTGCTCACTTGGACCCTAGAGGCAGCTGTTGAAGGAAGTGTTGGAATGGAGGAGAAGAGCTTGGGCCAACAAACACACAACCACTGAAACGAAATGATACTTTTGGCCTTGGTACCAGTTGGTGATTTTAACAATGCATGATTCCATGGGGCTTTTTCAGATCAACTGACCATAGGTGGAAGGCCCGAGATGGGCATGTCCTAGGTAAAACCCAGTGTGGGGAAGATGGCGGTTTCTGCAAGCTGGCTTCTGGGGATGAGGGAATCCAGCTGGAAAGCAAATCCATGCATGTGCCGAGTGTCTCAGGAGTGATTTCTCAGGACAAGTGTGGCCACGAAGGTCAACATTTTCCCACCAGACTCTCATGCTGGCCGTAAACAAAACTGGTAGTTTGGAGAAGGATCTACTTCTTGTCAAGCATGGAGAGGGGAAAGAACAGACATTGGGATTATAGCAGAGCGTGGTTATTTTGGCCTCTGTTGAGTCCATAAGTAAAATAGCCTCTTTGTGGAGGCAAGTTTCCTTCATTCTAATGGTAGTTGATAAAGAGAAATAACAGGAAAGAGCCATTAAAAAAATCATCCAAAGTCAGAGATCCACTGCAAGAACAGGTGATTATGAGGGTCATGTTCCCAGGACACCACTTTCTTTGTAAAATATGCCCCTTGGGAGAGCAAGCTGGCTTTTGGGGTGCTCTGAGGAGCTAGCATCACCCCCTCATCCTGAGGGTCCTGTGGGACGATGCCAGGGCTATGTGTTAACGTACAGCGGCTGTATGCTCAGAGCTCAAGCATCCTGTAGCCATAGAACCACTGCATTTTAAGATGACAAAGCATCTCTACAATTTTCTAGGTTGATGACCAATGAGAAGGATAAAGTCAAACAAAGGTGAGTGATCGCTCAGCTCCATGGGATGTACCTTGGTCCCAGGGTCAAATATTGTGCCTTGTTGCTACACCAAGCTTGTAGACTATAATTTTATTAGCTGGGATTTTATTAATGCCTTAGTTGCATGAATGGAAATTATATATATGTAATTTTATAAATATATAATAGGTAGATAGATGGATAGATATAGATAGATGCATACACACATGGATAGATGAATAGATGTCTGGATGTTTGATATAGCTACACAGATATGGATAGATAGATGAACAGATGGATAGGTACATGCATAGATACAGACACACATAGATGGTAGGAAGATATACAGATAGATATTGGTAGATAATAATAGGAGGATAGATAGATATATGGATGGATTGATTTAGAGATGGGTGGATAGATAGATGATAGATATGATGGATGGTGGGTGGATGGATGGATAGATATATAGAGGGATGGATGGATAGAGAGAGAGAGATAGGGATGGATGGATAGATAGATGATGGATGGATAGATAGATGATAGATGGATGGATAGATAGATAGAGGGGTAGATAGATGATAGATGGATGGATAGATGATAGATGATAGATAGGATGGATAGATAGATGATAGATAGATGATAGATAGAATAAGTGATTGGATGGGTGGATGGATAGATGATGGATAGATAGATAATGAATAGATATAGATAGATGATAGATAGATAGATAGATAGATAGATAGATAGATAGATGATAGATAGATATGATGGATGGCCCAGATGGATGGATGGATAGATATATAGAGGGATGGATGGATAGAGAGAGAGAGAGATAGAGATGGATGGATAGATAGATGATGGATGGATAGATGATAGACGGATGGATAGATAGAGGGGTAGATAGATGATAGATGGATGGATAGATAGATGATAGATAGATGATAGATAGGATGGATAGATGTTAGATAGATGATAGATAGATAGAATAAGTGATTGGATGGGTGGATGGATAGATGATGGATAGATAGATAATGAATAGATTAGATAGATAGATGATAGATAGAAGGATAGATAGATAGATATGATGGATAGATAGATGATAGAGGGATGGATAGATAGATAGATTGATAGATGATAGATGATAGATGATAGATAGATAGATGGATAGATAGATTGACAGACAGATAGAATGTAGTAGAATGTGCCTACCTGAAAATATAGTTAAGAAAAAGAAAACATGAGACTTTCCAGTCTATAACCCCAAGGCAAGAGAGGTAATGCTAATGAAAAAGGAAACAATGGCAAAAACAAAATTTTTATCTAGAATTGCCCTTCCCGCAAAAGAGAATGTGGTGCAAGCAGAATATTAAACACTTGTGGTTGCATTTGCATAAGCAATGTAATAGGCGATTATTACAAGAAGAGAATCAACGTTGAATGTCTTAATCCATTATTGATGGGCACAGAACTCTGGCACATTTTGGAGGGTTGAATGTAATCGCAATTTCTCGGTTTTTACTTTTATTTTATTTTTTACCGTCAACTCCTCCCCCTTTCTATCTGATAGATTGCAACTCAGGAGGTTTCTTTATGGAAATAGAATCTTGGGCTCTCCATTGCACCGGAATGAGGCAGACTGCGTGGAGGACATGCTTGCCGCCTGGGTCAGAACCACGAAGGGGCCGGAGTCTGGTGATCCTCCATTCGAGAGTTGGCCATCCTGCTGTCCCTGGCCACCCAGAAGGACTCAAGATGGCCTGGGGTCCCAGATGCCTTGGGCTGCCCAGCAAGACCTGACCGCGCACGACCAGGAGCATACCATAGGTGGTGAGGAAAAGGCGCAGGGTCTCTGCAGAGGACGTGAGTCCTGGAGCAGGAAGAGTTCTCTCTGTTTGCAGATTGCTGCCCCGGAGAGGCTGGGGGGTAGACAATGCAAACAGGTCACTCCCCACTGCACAGCAGGTCACGGAAGGCCCTCACGACAGAACCAAACAACAATCCATGGGTTTTAACAAGCTGTTTGCTTAGTGCTTTCCCTTCCCAGAACAGCCACACGGCATTGACATTGAAAGGACTTAGTAATGCCCCTAATTAATTCTGTGAACAATGGCATTGACATAAGGACCCTCTGCACACTTGGATGCTCGCAGTAAGAGCGTTGTCATGTGCTTACCGCAGGGACAATGGGACTGCGTATTTATTGAGTGCCACTCAACAGTATGAAGCAGGTAAAGCCATAACATGGCAGATGGTTGAGGCAGGGCTGGGGGGAGAGAAAACAGGGTTCCCCCGTCCCCCCGCCCCCTCCTCTCTGGCAAGCACGTTTCTCCTCTGGTTTATGAGTCTCTGTTCATCTGTTCTGTTTCTTAGAGTCCACGTATAAGTGAAATCAGAGGGCACTTGTCTTCTTCTGTCTGACTTACTTCACTTAGCAAAACACCGTGTGGGTTCCTCAAAAAATTAAACATAGAAACGCCATATGATCTAGCAATTCCACACCTGGGTATTTACCACCCTCCCCAATGAAAACATTAATTCAGAAAAATATATACATCCCTATGTTTTTTGCAGCATTACTTACACTAGCCAAGATATGGAAGCAGCCCAAGAGTCCATCAATGGAGGAGTGGATACCGAAGACGTGGTGTGTATATATACAAGAGAAGAGTATTTGTTCTCACAGTGGGTGAATGGATAAAGATAATGTGGTGCAGACATACAATGGAAACTTACTGAGTCTTAAAAGGAAGGAAGTCCTGCCTTTTGGGACAACATGGATGGACCTTGAGGGCACCAAGTCAGAGACACGAGGCACAACAAGACAAATACCGTACCATCTCACTTATATATGGAAACTACAACAAGTTAAACTCGTAGAAGCCGCGGGCAGAATGGTGTTTGCCAAGGGCTAGGTTGTGGGGACGTGGGGAGACGTTGGTCAGAGGCACAAATGTTCAGTGATTTGATGAATAAGTCCCGGGGATCGAATGCACAGCAAGGCGATTATTTTTTTTTAAAGATTTTATTTGTTTATTTGTCAGAGAGAGAGCGAGCTCAAGCAGGGGGAGTGGGAGGTAGGTGTGAGGTGATGCGTATATTAATTAACTGGATTACGGTGATCATTTCACAAAGTCGAATTTCATGGCTCATGGAACCATCTGTGGAATAGTTATCATCTGATGGTAGGTCCCACAGGTGTGCTGAGATTAGGAGACTTAGATCAAGTCATCACACCGTACGCCTTATACATATACACAGTTTTACAAGTGTCCATTGTACATCAATAGCGCTGGCAGAAAAGAGCGCTTTCTCCTCTAAGAAGTTAAAGATCAGTACATTCTGCAACCAATCTTAAATAGGAAAAAAAAAAAAGGAGGGTTGGTTGTATCTCTGTTTGTTCCCTAAGAAATTAAAGACCAATTAAAGATCATTCTATAATCAATCTTGTATCTCTTCCCTGCAACCTGTGGTTCTCAGTTCCAGGAGTAGATTCTACCAGCTACTCGAACAGACCATCAGCTCCCCTTCCCCACATCTCCCGCCCCGGGGAAGGTGGCTTTTAAAGAAGGGACAGGTGCTTCCAAAGGCCCCCTCGGCCACATGCACACAGGCCACATCAGGACTCTGCACACCCAGAGCTTTTTCTTGGGAGAGGTTCCTCGGATGAAAACCAGCAACATTCAGAAGGGCAGTGACTCAGTCTACTGTATGATTTTTGAAGCCCGCCGTGAACAGATGGGAGGGGGCTTCGGGGGGCAGAGATGTTGGCTGTGCGGGCTGTTTTAGGAGCGCAGGTGAGGGGTGGGGAGACGTAAAGTGCCAAAGGGTCAGTATGGGACAACACAGGCCATATTTCTAAAGACTATTCTCATCGGGGAAATCATGTTACGGACCAACCCTCATTTTTATTTTTTAAATTTCGTTTTTTTATGGCAATTTTCCCATAACATAAATGCAACCGTTTTAAAGCATACAATTCTGTATGAATTGTGATACATTCTCACTGTCCTGCAAGAGAGGGGCACCTGTCTCTAGTCTCCACAGATCCTTATCACCCCAAAAGGAGACCCCATACCTATCAAGCCAAGGACCACTTTAATTAGAACAAGCTCAGTTGTCAACATTTTGAACGCCGTTCACAATCATTTTGGGGAAAAAAGAGATTCTGGGATTCATTGACCTTAATTAGCATGGTCCGAGGGTTCCCCCTATTCGCGGTCAAGTCATGCCTTGTTCTAGGTCTTGATAGCACGTCGCGCCCACTAGATGGCACCAAATACTCGCATGTTCCTATTTAAGTCAGAAACTGATTATTTAGGACACAGGCTGGTGTTTCCCTGTCGTGCACCTTCTCTGAGGTATTGCTTGAAAATGTGGAGGGCGATAATTTGTAGCGGAAGGCTGCACCTGGCTCGTGGAACCCATCTATGGAATAGTTATCATCTGATGGTAGGTCCCACAGGTGTGCTGAGATTAGGAGACTGGTGTCCCTATTACCTACAGGTGACATCAACCAAGGGGTGAGGGAAGCTGGCTTGGGTCACCTGCTGAGGACACTTCCCCAGAGGGGGAAGAGATAGCAGGTGCCCACAGGGGAGCAAAGTCGAATGCCCAGGTGGAACGAGAGAGCCGTTCCCTAAAGTTTTTGTAATGCTCACTACGGTTTACTATGATTTGTTGACCCAGTGACCGGTTTGGGCTGTTAGATGTGAGCACGATGACACCACCGTACGAGTCTTTTTTCCCTCAGTGTTTCTCTTGGTTAAATATTTACGAGCAGGCGTTCTGGGTCATATGCGAGACTGTTTTTCAAAAGGAGTTGTGCTGTTTCTACATCCCACCCAGGAAGGCAAAAGGATTGCAGCTGGTCCACATGCAAAGCTTGTTACTGTCAGCCTTTTAAAAATGTTATTCGGGGCGCCTGGGTGGCTCAGTCGTTAAGCGTCTGCCTTCAGCTCAGGTCATGATCCCAGGGTCCTGGGATCGAGCCCCGCATCCGGCTCCCTGCTCAGCGGGAAGCCTGCTTCTCCCTCTCCCACTCCCCCTGCTTGTGTTCCCTGTCTCGCTGTGTCTCTCTCTGTCAAATAAATAAATAAAATCTTTAAAAAAAAAAAAAAGTTATTCATTCCAGGGGTGCTGGGGTGGTATTTGTTTGCATTACTCTCTTTATTAATGACTTTGAATATCACTGTTTCTATGCCTATTCGCCCCACATATATAAAAAAATATATAAATTATATATAATATACAAATATATACTTACTAAAATATATAAATACATATTTATTAAAAATATAAATACATATTTATTAAATATACAAACACATATTTATCAAAATACATAAATACACATTTATTGAAATACACAAATAAACATTTATTAAAATATATAAATATCTATTTATTAAATATATAAACATATTTATTAAAATATACAAATACATATTTATTAAATATATAAATATATATTTATTGAGTATATAAATATATTTATTAAAATATATAAATATATTTATCATTTGCACATTTAAATAATAAATACACATACATAAATATGTAAATAAAAACATATATTTATATATTATACAAATATATAATATAGTCAATTTTATTAAATAATATATTATTAAATAATATATAAATATTATAATATATAATATATAATATATTAAATATGTAATATTGATATATATCATAATATACAATATATAGCATATATAATAACTTAATATAAGTGATAAATATATTGTATGAATAAATTATTATTTATTACTATATAATTATGCAAATAATAATTAAATAATGAAATGCTAAGTATGTATTTTATATATTACATAATAAATATATATTTACTATATATTATATATCTTTGTGAAGTGTTTGTTCAAATATTTTGCCTATTTCTTATTGGGTTGTTTGTCTTATGATTAAGTTCTTTATACATTCTGAATAGACAATACATATATGAATATAAATATTTTATGTCTTATTTTCTCCAGGGTGTGGCTTATGATTCCAATTGCTTTGTGGTGTCATCCCCAGAATAGAAGTATTTTGATTCCGATAAGGTCCAATTTGTCCATTTTTTTTCTAGTATGGTTCATGATTTTGGTGTTCTGGGACGTTTGTGTCTGTCCCAAATTCCACAAGATCCCCTGGTGCGTTTTCTCCCACATGGTCGGTAAGTTGTAGGGCTTCCATTTAGGACAATGGGCCGTTGTACGTGTGGAAATAAACAAAGCCCGCCTACGTGAGAGCAAGCAACGCCGGTTTCTTCAGAGGCCGGTGTGGCAGAGGGGAGTCGGGGACCATCACCGAGTCAGTCACCATCACTGGTGTCTGGTGGACACTGTAGGCTGGTGGGGGCATGGGATGGGTTTGTGGTGGGAAAAGGGAAGGTGTCAGGGGTGCCCTGAGCAGAGGCTGTGGGTGAGGGGAAGATCCAAGTGGCTCACTACAAGTAGGGCATCGCATGGGATTGGTTAAGGGACCATATCTGGTTTCTCTGGTTGGTCCTATATAGGAAGTGGGGTCAACACGTAGGGAAGCCATTGGTTCCTGATCAAGTCCTGGCCATTCGGGGCCTGTTGTTCCAGATGGGATTGTTTAGCTTCTTGGATTATCTTGCGGACGGACATCTGGCTTCCTGCTCGTCTGATGTGGAGACAGCAGGCTGGTTCTGCGGGCTGGTCCCCATAGATGAGGGCTGGTCCCCTGGACGGGTCATGGGCCAGAGTTCTGTTCTTAAGGATGCTCTGCCCAATGTCCGTTCATATATTGAGTCTTGCACTAAGTGTGTGTTGTTCTGGTTTTTGGGATTGTGATGATGGCCACCACCCAGCAGCAGCAGGCAAGAATTCCAGCCATTAGGAACCTGTCCATTTTGGGGGAAACTCCTGTTTCTGCTTGGCCGACTTGATACCAGCAACAGTCCGTCAACAACTTCCCCAAAACCTCCCTCCTCTGCCGTTAGCTTTGTAAGACAGCTGTTGTTTGTTGGGATCTTGGGACAACTCAACATATTTCAAAAGCAGCGGGCTTCCCTGACACCATCCCAAATCCACTTGGAAACCGGGTGAACTGGTTAAGTGTTTTCTCAAAGGCTTGATCAACCCAGTGCAAATATGTTTCCCTGGCACTTTCCATCGCCGTCCTGAGACGGTGTCTTCAGTCTGCCGATAAAACCTGAAAATGCTCTATCGGAACTTTCGTTACTACGGAGAACGAGATTCGAGGTATAAAAGGGCAACGCCAATACCTACTGTCTTCTTCTTTCTGGTCCATAATACCATTGCTTAACAAATGTAGTGTGGATGTTGTAAACTTTGTTGAAAAACAACCTGAAATATTGCCCCCCAAAATGAAATCGTTTTTGGAAAGGATGGAGATTTATCTCTGTGGGGAATGTTGTTAATAAGGCATGAAACACACGGAGGGTCACATAGGAAAGTGAACTCAGGGCGGACATGAAAGATGGCGCTCTGGGCTCTGAAGATGTTTCTGGAAGGAGGTAAGTTCCAAGCATGCGGATCAAGAGCAGCACCTCTGAGTGTGTGATTAGCTCCAAGGATTTTGGAGGACTCCACATGCTTGGCGTGTACGCATGGGCAGATTGAAACGAGACACAAGTGTATTCTGGATCGTGCAACATTGACCACTTGCATGTCAAGCCGGGCACTCCGCAAAACTCATCATCCCCACCGACCTCTGCCCCCAACACGTGGGTCTCGATGTGGACGTTGAAACTACAGGCATTTCTGTCCGTGTAGCCACTTCGTCCTTAGAGATGGAAAATGCAGCCATCACCATGCTCTCTTCACTCCATCTTTCAAAAGAACTATGCTAGAGAACCACAGGCCATTTTGTTTATCTGGATTTTGGCTTTGGGGATGCAGGAAACATTCGTGCCCCTCTCTGTGTTCATTACCCAAAAGTATTTACTTGGGTTATCCTGGATAAATGATTTCTGTGTGTGTGTTTTTCTTCTTCGTCTTGCACAAATATGTTGCGATTAGGTCTAAGCTAGGTGATATAATCTTTTCTGGCTTCCTAGAAATTCCTAAGCTGAAAGACACGGTTTTATTTTTAATTCATTGCAAAACACTCGGGTCCCAAGAAAAGGAGATTTTGGGAGGGGATTTGCAAACTCATTTTAAAGATGAAGTTATATATAAATGAGTTACATATAAGTGAGTGATATATATGTATATATATATATATATATATATATATATATATAACCCAGATACAAGGATTACATAAAGTATCTGCAGAGAAAATGCCACAAGAAATCAACACCAGAAAAAAAAAAAATTAAGGCTATAGAATATCAAAACAGTCCCTAAGTGCAAAAAAAAAAAATGACAGATGTTTGAACAATGATTGAATTTTGATTTTGTAGATCGTATACGTGGCTTTCTTTTGCATGGCGCTAATTCGCACGGCTGGATTTATGCAGCATCTAGATAAATGAGAAGAAAAATCAGGCCTTCTAATATCTCCTCCAACAATATGTGGATTTTTAGCCCAAAAGGAAGAAGCCATTTGCGGTGTAGTGGTGTGGAGTCATAGGTCACTGCTTTTTCTCTGAATTTACAGAGCATTCAAAGACATTTAGAGAGGGGGCATAAATACAAAGCCTTAATTTTTCCTCATGGTCTTACTTCTTTGACGATGACTTGTCACAATTCCACTACATTCACCATTAGAAAAAGAAAAGAAAAAAACGCTTACTGTGTAGAAATTAGATCCAGCCTGTCCTTCGTGAGGGGTCCTTCTTTGTTTTAAAAATCTGTTTCCCCTCATCGTAGGACCCGACGTCAGAAAATTGACCATTGCGTCGTCTTTGGATTGTTACAGTTCTTCTGCATATTTTTCCCAGGCATGGATCATTATATGGCAATAATGAGATTCTTTCCAACTATTGACTTGGAGGAGCAAGTTTATTTATTCACTGCAGGTCTATCTGTGGCATAAGATGAAGGCAAAGACCATCATTTTGAAATCTCGAGAAGAGAGAGGGAGAAGGCATTTTGAAATCTCGAGAGTCTCTGAGGAATGATTTATTATTTAAGGGAGAAATTTCAATGCTATGAGTCATCTTCCATGGAATTTAAAGTTGGTTGTCTGGTGAAAATCGTGAAGAGAGTCATAAAAACCCTTACACCTTTTCCAGAGTTCATTTTGTCCCCCTTCTTTATGAGGGAGGGAAACGGCCGTGCCCCAAAAGTTCACAAAGCACATCTCCCGTTTCTGAGCAGAATGCAGAGGGTTTTTGTCGTTCTCCCAACAAAGCAGATCTCCTTCCCCTGAGGTTCTAAACACAGAAGAGGGTAGAAAGATAGGATTGATTCTAAATGATGGATGACCTTACACCTGGTGGTTGCAATAAGCCCCAGTCCCCTGATTGCTGACTTCGCAATAACATCCATCAACACAGAAGGTTTCACGGAAAGACAATAGCCGCGGGCTTCTTTTCCTGGTTCTTAAAATTTTCCACTTGAGAAACTATCCATCAATGTGAGAGAAAAAAAAAAAAATGGAGACACTTTCTTTTTCTGAAATGAGAATGTCATGATGTCAATGATAAATGCATGTTCAGAAAGAGCCCAAAGGACGGTGCCTCCAGAAGCCTCGCGAGCAGACGGAGGGCACCTTCGTGGAAGGAGGAGATGCGAGGTTGTGGTGGTTGCATGTAGCTGCTGGAATCGTGTGCCCAAACGGTGGTGGGAAAGAGCTGAGGCACAACCACGTCTCAGGAGGCTGAATTCATGAATTTAAATGAGACCCAACCCTCGGGGGCTTAAGTTCCGACTCGAAACGGGGAGGTGGCGTAGGTAACGCACTTCATCAGGCTCTTGAAAGGTGTCAACGTTGGTGATGCAAAAGGCACATTTTGCCTAAGCCAATCTTGTCAACAGGAGCACAAAATCAGGGGTGGTTATGGAGACGCTGAATATACACTATGTTTGGAGAATGCATTTCTGAACATTTGAAATCAATGCAAAGTTAGGAAAAAACTCCACGTTGGTGAGAAGCCCCTTCTTCCATGAAACTCTCGGTGTATCACTTGGGGGGTGTCTTTCACATTCTCTGACATCTAGTGGCCAGGCTCATCGTAATGATTTGATCATCATGCATAATTCGGAGCACTAGGATTCACTTTTCTGATCTTCCTTGAGACAGGATCGTCCCACATGTCACTAGCTTGGGAGAAGATCCAAATTAAAAATTCCCAGGATGGTTTCTAATGCAGGCTGATTGCTTTCACACGACCATAAAGTCAAAAAAATCTAAGTGGAACCATCCTAAGTCGAGAACCGCCTGCGTCTGAGGAGCAAAGTTTGCCTTAGCTCCTTTGGATGAACCAGTTTCCGATGCTGGATGAAGTGTTAGGTCTGTGAATTTTTCTTCCAAAGATTCCTTCATGTCAGTTGTCGGCCTCGCTGGAGATGGGAGGGGAGCATTTTCTACCAGGGCCTTCATTGTTTTAGAACTTTTGTCCTTTACTCAGGCATCAGAGTTTGAAATCCATTAACCACAGTTTCAGAAACTACGAGGGCAGGACCCTTGGGGTTCCCATGCTGTGGTGCATGTTGGAGCAGAGATGCTCAGAGAATGGCCCCCTATTTCTATTTCCCAATAGGAATGCAAATTCTTCAGTCTTGCCCCTCACCTACTGAATCAGAATCTCTGACTATCAACCTGTGAAGGTCATTTCATCTCTCCGGAGCTTAGACTCCCCAAATATCCCGCTGCTTCCATAATCTACTCAAGGGTCTAGACATGGCGTCCTGGAAAATGGGAGGGAAGAACTCAACGTGAATGGTTTTGCCATGGTTGACTCTGGGGAGACGGGTAGCCTTCCCCAAGCCACCAACAGACCATTACGTATCTTTCTTTGTGTGGATTTGGGCAACAGAGCTGAGCCACAAGCACTTTTCTTTGATGAATGGGTTTGGGGGATGGGGTTAGCTCAGACTTCCTTCTCTGCTGGCTTTTGTATCTGCTGTTGCTAGTTTGATGGTTCCAATAGGTGACCATCAGCAGTGACTTGGGTCCTAGGTAGGCAGGTGTAGACATCTTTCCTGACTTGAGAGTTTGGGGTTCAAGCATTAGCTGCTGCTTACCCCACAGAAATGCTTCGTGAATGAAAACAATAGGAATTGGCAAATATATTCTAACACTGCTGTTACTAAGATAGACTCCAGGTGTATGTTAAATTATTTTGTTCTGAACCCACCATCAGTACATTGAAAAACTTGATCTAACCTAGTTTATGATGGGGATCTAAATTCTACTCGGAAAATAGTGTAATAAATTCTATTGCAATCCCAAATTGTTGTTAGTCCTGGCACTCCTTGGCAAAAGTAAAGAATTGAAATTAATAAATATTCCCGCTCTTCTTTCTAAGTATTTTATTAGCTATTAATTACTTTATTAAGTAATTATTAGGCATTTACTATGATTAAGTAGTGTGAGGTATTAAGTTTTTGTTAAGTACTCCACATTCAAAATACCTTTAAACGGGAAGATTGAAAGTCACACACTGTGTAAGCATGGATTTAAGTTTGCCCTGTTTTAGTTCATTTTATAGATGTATGTGTTTTTAGGAAAGCTGATATTCTGGACATCTCCAGAAGCCACAAGTTATCAGTTTTGTTAAGATCACGTCTATATTTCCCTTCCAAACCCACACAAACCCTCGAGATGGCCAAGTGGACATTGATTTGGAGGGCTGTTGATAACAGCAATGCTTTATGGTCTTTATTTTCTCAGTCACTGTGGTTTTATAATGCTGATAAAACCTACCCAGCAGAGAAAAATAAAGTTCTGTGAATGAGCCTGTTCCTCCCCCCCACCCACAGAAATGGGTTCTGCTCCCCAGCACGAAATAGGAGGAACAGAAGCAGATAAATAAAATGTGCGGACGTTGAATTAGCATTAAATGTTCCTTGGTAAATTTGAGTCCAGAAATATGCGGCAATATGAAATCAGTTATGTGTTTCTCGGTAATATATCAACACATATATACCCCTGACGCCAATGGCTAAAACTAACAGCTATTTATTTATTTGAGAGAGAGAGAGAGAGACAACCCGAGCAGGGGGAGGGGAGAAGCAGAGTCACCCCTGACCAGGGAGCTCGATGCAGGACTCGATCCCAGGACCCTGGGATCATGAACTGAGCTGAAGGCAGAGGGTTAACCAACCAGGTGCCCTCAAACCAACAACTATTTTGCAGCTCATGAGTCCTGGTTTTGCAACAGAGGCTGTTTTTGGGTGGTGGTTCTTCTGGCGTTGCATGGACGACCTCATGGTGTGGAATGCCAGCTCAGATTCAAGGCTTGCACAAAGGGACTCTACCTGTCAATGAGGGAGGGGCTGCGTCCCACCGCAAAGGCCTTGGACAGGGCAGGGCACGGCTGGTGGTCCGTTTGCAACAAACCCCACTTAGGAACATGTGCTACTGTGGTTGGGATATCTTCAATGGTATCATGTTTCAGCACAAAATACACATGTATCGAATCAGCTTGCAAACCAACAAACAGAAACGGCACAGAATTTTTCAAGGAGCTTCCCAAGGATGTGTTACAAAAAATATTTAAATCCAGGAAGAGGTGGTAGGTATTGTCAGATGGGGGTAATTCAATTCAAGGTTATATAGGTTTGTCACTGAAAGAGTATTTGACTTTGGCTCGGTAACAATGCATTCTCATGTTTGGTTTTTTTAATTGAAGTATAGTTGATAACACAATGTTGTATCACTTTCCAGTCTCACATGTTCAAGGGAAAAGAGTAAAATGAAAGAGAATGCAAAAAAAAAAAAAAAAAAAAAAAGAAGGAAAGAGAATGCGTAATGTTCATGTCAGGAGAGGGGGAATATAAGAATAGATTTAACTTAATCCAAGAAAAGGCAAAAAATAAAAGGAAAAAAGAGGAGAAAATGAATGTTAAGTGGAATATTTAAAATAAGTCAGAGAAAATCAGCCCAAATATATCAGACATAATAATAAATGTAAACAGTTCGACTTACCTCTGAAGAGACAGATTTTTCTAAAAGTGAACAAAAAATAAAACAAAAATCCAAAGAGACTCCATTGAAGCATAAAAACACAAGAGTTTGAAAGTAAATATTAGCGGAAAAAAAAGAGGAGTCAAAGTAAAGCCGAGATATAGTAGTGTATCAGGAAAAAAAAGATGTTCAGGCAGAAATGACTATGGTAGGTCCTGAGATTTGTTACTTACAGAAAAATGGGAACCACGTATCAGGAAAATGCAACAATCTTTAAGGGATCAGAATCTAACAACATAGCCACAAATACACAATTCAAGCATTGTCACAATTACATGGAGAAACAGAAACATCACAAGGACAAAGAGAAAATTTAGTACTTTCTCTTGAAATGCATCAAACAGATTGAAAACTAGAAAAGGAGACTATGGACAACACTGAGTCCAACACATAGAAAATTCAGGCTCATTTCAAATGTAGGGGTGGGTGGTATGAGGTCTGAACAATTAAAATGAGCAAACTGATCAAACTTCTATTTCAACACAGAGAGGATACACATTTTCCCAGTCATTTTGGCACATTTCTATTAAATGAGCACATACTAGATCATAAAGGATTTTTTTTTTTTACAAATGATAAATGTTGTAACTGAAATCATATTTTCTAATTGAAATGAAACAGTGAAATAATTTATAAGAAGATCGTCATCCCCGACCTGTACCTTTGGAAAGCGAAAACAGAATTCCCCATAACTCATTAGTCAGAGATGTAACACTACAACATAGATCACAAAATATTTAGTGTCACAACCCACGAAAGTTCCATGTACCCAAACAGGTATTGTGATATTGGGGGGGAATATATGACCTGAAATGCGTGTTCTAGAAAATAAAATGTGCAAAGTTCTTGCACTCAATATTCAACTGAAGATATTTTTATTGTTTTTTTTTTTAACTTTTAGACACTCTTTCTTTTTTAAGATTTTACTTATTTGAGAGCTCGGGAGAGAGAGAGAGCACAAGCAGGGGAGGGGCAGAGGGAGAAGGAGAAGCAGGCTCCCCACTGAGCAAGGAGCCCGATGTGGGGTTCGATCCCAGGACCCTGAGATCATGACCTGAGCTGAAGGCGGACCCTTAACCGACTGAACCACCCAGGCGCCCTCAACTGAAGAAATTTTTTAAAAAGGAACAACAGAATCACCCAAAAAGCACAACCACACAAATGAACAAAGAAAAGAAATGCATGAAACGCCAAGCAACAAACACGAAAATAAATATTAAAGAAAGTACGAAAAAAGTGGATCATTAAACCAAAAGCTATTTTTTTTTTTTTTGTAACTGCTAATAAAATAGAAACATCTGGGAAGATTAAGCAAGAGAGCTGTTACCAACAAACAGAGTTATGAATGAACATGGAGTCAAAATTCTAGATAAGAGCTAAAATAAATGTCTTAGTAGAATGGTAGGGGAAGAAAAAAAAAAAACCTGACGCTCATAGATTAAGGAAGCAGAGGACTGGGTATTGCTTTAGAACAACACTGAATTGAAATTCTTATTATGTGACTTCAACCCTGTGCAATGGATATATTTCATTACTCAAAGTAAAACAAACAAAAAAAAACCCCCCAAAAACCCAAATACTGTCTTAAGCATCTTAATTAGTGAGCATCCTGCCAGATACTTGAATTACCAACCTACACATACTTTCTAGTTAGAAGCATGATAAATGACTCAAAAGAGATCGGGGTAATACCTTGATGGGGTATTTTGTTTTTCAGGGTAGGTTGTAGAATAGTACCCTGAGGGCCCTTCGGCAGGTCAAAGAATGAAGTTTTACTTTGCAAAGATAACAAGGCCAAACTCTATTTGGAGAACGCTTGAGATATCCCTTTGTTTACTCTCTGAAACTTTTAACGGGCGAGGCCGGTCCTTGTTTGCCTTTTCCCCGCGGCCTGGCAACATTACGTGGGCTCATAGTATGGGTAATAGGATGCCCTAATTTGACAAAGATGGTAGCATCTTGCATTTTTTTTTTTTTAAAGATTTTATTTATTCATTTGACAGAGAGAGATACAGCGAGAGAGGGAACACAAGCAGGGGGAGTGGGAGAGGGAGAAGCAGACTCCCCACTGAGCAGGGAGCCCGATGCGGGGCTCGATCCCAGGACCCTGGGATCATGACCTGAGCCGAAGGCAGACGCTTAACGACTGAGCCACTCAGGCGCCCCCATCTTGCATTTTTATATTACTTAACGTGCTATAAAGTGTGTTCACGTATTATATCTATTTGCTGATGTGCAATCTGTCCAAATAAGCACCTTCGATTTTTTTGGTCATCATATCAGTATTATAATTCTTTCTAAAAATTAAATTTTTTTTTTTTTTTTTTACAAATGAAGACACTTAGCATAAATGAGGGTGAAGCATTGTCTCTTGGTTTCATTTTGTTGTTATAACAAAAATACAACAGGTTGAGTGGCTTATAAATAGCAGACATTGTTGTCTCCCAGTTTGGGAGGCTGGAAGTCCTAGATCGAGGTGCTGGCAGATTTGGGGTCTGAAGAGCCCTCTTTGGGGTTCACAGACTGATGTCTTCTCACCATGTCCTTACATGATGGAAGACACAAAGGAGCATATGGGGCCTCTTGCATAGGGGCACAATCCCACTGATGGGGGTTCCAGCCTATGACCCGATCACCTCCCAAACTCCCCACCTCCTAACACCATCGATGTGGGGATTAGGTTTTCAACATATGGATTTTAAGGGGGACAGAAACATTCATTCTATAGCAATGAGCATATCGGACAGCTGGATTATTAATAGACATTGTCCTGGTAGGGAACCAATGAAATGGTGACTTGAAGCAACGGTGAAGGCAGGTGTCATGTACCGAAGACATGATCTACTAGCGCTGACAGGAGGGTCAATGTAATGGGCACTTCCTCAGATTAAACACGCTGGATATAGGAATACTTCTTTGAGATGGGCTATAACCCACACAGTAAGTGACCAACCTCAGTAGTGATATTATCTGAGATCCAGTGAAATCCCTTGAAAAATCTAGATGCTAGAGTCTGATAAATATGGCATGGATGCACTGGTTTTAAAAATGACACCCCTCAAATCAATATTTTCAAATCCCGAAAGTTAGGGAGTGTGATATTGTGACTTAAAATAAAAAAGGTATATTTATTTCTCATCCTGGTCCTGCCCCAGAGCTAAGACCCTTGGAATTTCCTAAGGGAGAGAGTCATAAAGGCGTCTTTTGTTATGTTAATGAGGTGACCTTTGGATGCCCCTAGGTCATCAAAGGATGGGGGCTAGTTGCCAAAGGAACCAACCAGGTTGTGATTGGAGGGTTGGAATTTTCTGGGAAGGGGAGAGGGTCTGGAGCTTGCGTTAATCCCCCAGTGGCCAATGATTTAATCAATCGTGCTATATGATGAAGCCTCCATAAAAATTCAAGACAAGATGGGGTCTGGAGAACATCCAGGTTGGTTGACCCAGAACACATCCAGGTGCCCAGAGGTGGTGCCCCCGAGCAGCTCCACTGGGACAGAAGCTCCCGTGTTTGGGACCCTTCCGGACCACGTCACAGGTACCTTTTCTCCTGGCTGTTCATTGGTATCTTTTTATATTCCTTAATAAGCTGGTATTCTAGTAGGTAAACTGGTTTCTTGAGTTGTGTGAGCCACTCTAGCAAACTGGGGAGAGCTACGAAGGGGGTCGCGGGCACCTCTGATTTATAGTGGTCGGTCCAGAGCACAGGTGAGCACCTACTGGGACTGGCGTCTGAAGTGGAGACGGTGGTGAAGGACTGAGTCCCTACCCTGCGGGCTGGGATGCGATCTCCAGGTAGACAGTGTCAGGATGAGTTCAGCGGTGGGGCACCTGGCCGGGGTCTGCTGAGAACCGCGGGATTGCTTGTTGGTGTGGAAGAAAATGCATACCGTGTAGAGCACCTGGAATGATTTTTGGAGTTGGGGGGTGGGGAGTAAATAGAATAACCCAACATGAGGGAATATTAGTGACATGCGGAGAATATGGTTTCATTTTCTAAGTCAGACCAAAGGTAACTAAATAGAAACAAAACACCGTGAAGGGTTTTCCAATCCAAATGCAATCACGGTGCCAACACAGAGCTAGCAGGTCTTGACATTGACCAAAACGCAAAATGGGGCATGCAATGTTTCGGAAAGGGGATGCCTATGGCTGAATGAGAGGCATTTATGAGAAGCAGTCTGTGTGTCATGGAAGCCAACCCCAAATTGGCTGGCCGGCTACTTTCTGCACTCCTGGACAGTGACTGTCCACCCAGGACTGGGTATCTCCACCACCGCTGGGGTATGTTGTGTTGCTCAGAACAGATGGGGTGGGGATTTCAATTTGAACCCGTCATTGCTCTCATGAAAATGAACACACCAAATTCTGCTCTTGCCACGGGGTGTTTTAGATGGTTAGAAAAGACAGAATACACAAAGAAAGTCCTGTTCTGGGTTTTCAAGACCTTCTGTATATGAGGCCCCTTCTTGGTCATTCCTATCTTCTTATTGTCTATCCTTGTATCCTGTGGATATATACCCAGTGGTAGAATTATTGGATCGTACAGTATTTGTATGTTTAGTTTTTTGAGGACCCTCCATATTGTTTTCCAGAGTGGCTGCACCAGTTTGCATTCCCACCAACAGTGTAAGAGGGTTCCCCTCTCTCCACACTCTCCCCGACACTTGATATTTCTTGTCTTTTTTGATTTTAGCCATTCTAACTGGTGTGAGGTGGTATCTCATTATAGTTTTGATTTGCATTTCCCTCATGATGAGTGATGTTGAGCATCTTTTCATATGCCTGTTGGCCATCTGGATGTCTTCTTTGGAAAAACGTCTATTCCAGTCATCTGCCCATTTTTTAATTGTGCTGTTTGTTTTCTCTATTGAGTTGTAGGAGTTCTTTATATATTTTAGATATTAACCCCTTGTATTTGTTTTCTATCACCTCGTAGCAAATTATGGCAAATTCAGAAGCTTAAAATCACGCACATTTTTGATCTCACTGTTTCCCTGGGTGGGTCAAGGGTCTGGGATGTTTTAATGGGTCCTCTGGTTAGGGTGTTACAACACTGGAGTCAAGATGTTGGCTGGCTGTGTTTTCCCTGGGGGCTCAACCAGTAAATTATTGCTTTCAAGCTCCTTTAGATTGTTGGCCAAATCCATTTCTTGGAGCTGGAAGACTGGGGTCTGTTTCCTTGTTAGGTGTTGACTGGGGGGTCACGAGGTTTCCAGAGGCTGTCCTCAGGTTCTTGCCACATGGCCCCTTCCATAGGCAGCCCACAGCATGAGTGCTGTTTGTTTTGTCAGCCCAGCAGGAGAATCTCTGTTACTCCGAATCTCTCCCTCAGTGAAGGTCTGGATCCGATTTAATGAGCCCTCACCTGATTAGGTCAGGCCCGCCCAGGAACATCTCCCCTGTATTAACTTGCCCTGAGCACATTAGGGATCTTAATGACATTTCCAAAATCCCTCTGGCCTTTGGCACTTAACATCACATAATGAAGAGATCAAGCAGCCCGTTATATTCACAGGACGTCCATACCAACTGGCAAGAATCGTAGAGATTATCTTGAAAACTCTGCCTACCAAGCATGCAACTCTTGATCTCAGGGGTCAAGAGTTCAAGCCCCACGTTGGATGTAGAGATTCCTTAAATAAATACCAGAAGTTCACATCCCTACCAAATGAAAAATATATTCATTTCTTCTCAAGGTTCCCAGGTGTGTCTTAGAAGGATGCCCCTCTCTCCGAAAGTTGTATTTGTGATATCCCCCCAAGATTGATCTCCAAATTCTTTTAAGATGTCATTTTCACCATCAATGGTGTGTTGTTTTTCTCTTCAGCTATTCCTTGTATGATGGCAGATGGAAACTAAAACGTGGCTTCATGACATTGTCTGGGATGCACAGATACTCTTGGATGAACCGAAATCTTTTACACGGCAAGTTTGCAAAAATTAAGGGCACGTAAAAGTAATAATCCTCCCTGGAGGTCGAATAAACACCAGAACCAGGAAAAAGACCCATCCAAACCAAGTTCTCAAATACTTCAAAAAAGAGTAAATGCTACAGTCTTAGAATATTACAGGATTCTAACAAATTCTAATAAAATTATAATATTTTAAGCATATCACGGAGAGGAAAAGTTGTGATTTGTGGAAGGATGTTCTTTAGAACGTCAGACACTTCATAACTGAGATAATCTGATAAGGAAATGCATGATTAAAATCTCCTGGACTGGAAACAGCAAAATCTTTGATATCGGGAAAGTCCACAAGCGGCTTGAATTCAGAGACGCGCCCCACACTGCCCTGAAGCTCATCCAGACTCGGGACTGGTGTGATCTGTGTCTGTTCTCCACCCACAAAGACGAAGCCCAGCCTGTCACAAGGCTGGTTACTGTTCTGCTTTCGGCAAGTGGAAAAGCCTTGGGGGCAGTAGAGGGGGCTGTTGCCCCATGGAAGATGAATGCCCTTGGAGCCCGGCAGGTCTGCCTTCCTGTTGCAACGAAAACACAAAAAGGGAAAAAGCAAAGCAGGACAGTGAGCAAAGGAGGGAGACGGTTATTCTCGGTGACTTGATGAGCGCCTTCTGGGACGCTGGACGTGGGGATGGCGCGGTGGGTCTGCTCAGCGGAAGGCAGACCCTGTGTATAAATCTTAAAGATGCGAGAAGTTCAAGTCAGCAACCTGATTAATCTCCCCTGGGGGCTGTACGGGCACCTTTGGGTTCATTCATTAGCTGCAAGGGTAAAGCCAGACATGTGCTCTTAGGGGACACAAAGAGCACAGACAGGAGAGGAGGAAAGTGTAGGTGGGTCCACCTTCCAGAAGGAGCTGTGAAAAACAAAAGTGCATGGTGGTCCCATCGGCAAAGGCAAATCAGGGTCACCTGGCAAACCCATTTGTCATCTTCCTATTCGTGTTTTGATTGATTTAAATCTTCTGCATGCTGTGCACCTCGTGTTTGCAGATCAGAGTCTAGAATGTGTGCACCTGTGCGTCAAAATCAAGCCGTCCTATCCCCCACTCTATGGGGAAAGCCGCGTGCTTGGCATCAGCCCCTGGATAGGAGATAATTCTTCTTGCCAAGTGCTCGAAACTCCATGGCCAGCTATGTGGTCTCAGGCAAGAGGGTGGATGTGCGGATACACTTTTTGGCTTTGGTTTTGGGTTTTTTTCTCAGCCTGTGTTTTCATTGATGATTCTCATCCTTCCATTTGATGAGACATTCTGTTGGTGTTTGAGTATTCTCTTTCCCCCTCCCCACAGTTTTACTGAGGTATAATCAATACACCACAAAAACGTGCAAGTGTGTGATACACGAAATTTAATGAGTTCAGACAGATGTCTAAACCCGTGACACCATCACCACTATCAAGATAATAAACGTATTTTTATTTTTTTTGTGTGTTTTTGCTTGGATCCCCCTTTTTTGGTGGTGAGGTCAGTTAATAGGAGATGCACCAACATGACACAGTTTTTAAGTGCACAAAATGCTGCCCGATTCCACGTACAGGAGGTAGGTAAACTGGCCAAATTTATAGAAGCAAAATAACAACAACAACAACAACAACAAAACCCACAAAAAAACAACCCCAGAATGGCAGTTGCCAGGAAGTGGGGAGTTGATGATCAGTGGGCGTAGAGTTTCAGTCATAAAAGATGAGTAAGTTCTAGAGATCTGCAGTAGAGCATCATGCCCGGAGTTAGCAATGTGATTTTGTGCACTTTTGGGCAACTCTTAATAAGCGTCTGATTCTTGCTTTTGACCCAGCAAGTGATCGTAGCGGAGGGAGGCAAAAATCCCTCGGCATGCCTTCCAGCGACTCAAGATGCCATGCAGATGCTTTGAACATTAACAGGACAGGGGTGTGAAGCCTTCACCTTTTATGATAATGGTTTTATTTCTTTTGAATGAAAAGGAGCACATTTCACTATACTTCACCTGTACTTTTGTCCCTCGGTAGCTGAAAATTCAGAATCCCCCTGATTTTTCTCATGTGGTATACATGAGCTAGGACATTTCTTTTTTTCTTTTTTTCTCCCCTCCTTTGCGTCTGTCTTTGATATTCTACCCGGGTAGGTTTGAAACTCAAAACTTTTCCTTTGTTTTCGTATGAGGCATTCAGCTTCTTTGGGACCACTTCCTGACCTCAGAGGTGGAGAGAGCCACTGGGTGCATTGATAGGATCCTGTCATTTCAAACAAAATCGCATTCACTTTGGTGGAGAGCCGGAGGCCTGGGTGCTGTAAAATTGTGTCGTGTGGCATGAAAGAAATAGGACGAGACATTCCAGGTGCGATGATGTGTCCCGTTGGTCTACTTTGGAGAGCCAGGAACTTAGAGCAAAAGCATAATCATGGGGGGAAATGAGGATTTGAGGTGCTCCAGACAAACATGCAGATGGGATCCATGTCTTTAATGGGTAGTTCTGCGTTGTTATGTAGACTCATACGGGACAAAACTATGTTCCTCTAGAACAGAGGAATCGAAGCAAGGCCAGGTGGAAGGAAATTTGCATAAGAAGACTCTTCCCATGTGTTCTCCTTTCTGACACCGTATGTCTGAGAAGCTTGTGCATGATACCTGATAACGTGTGCATGGGTAACTGGTAACTTGTACCCCATTCTCCCTTCTTATGCTGAAGAATTATGAGTGGGGGCACTTAAAATTGAACTGAAGGGTCTGATAGAGCGTTTTGAAGATTTTCATCACCTTACGTGGGGTGATGTCCAGCTCCATCATTATTGGTGGGCTGGACCACAGCTCTGTGGGAAGCTTTGTGAGCCCAAACGTTATTTCGATCTGTGATAATTAAATGTTAAGGATATTTGGAATCACTTTGCATGGCCTTTTTATATTTTTCTACAAACAGGTTATTCTGTTAATCTCCTTGCGGTGCTGCCAACCATTAGTTACTATATTCATAGAATTAGGATTTCCTTATTTTACTTTTTTCCTTTTTATTATTACTAGTTCTTTTTATTTTTAATTTAAATTCAGTTAGCATGTATTTGCTTCAGGGGTACAAGTCTGTGATTCATCAGTCTTACACAATTCACAGCGCTCACCATAGCACGTACCCTCCCCAGTGTCTATCACCCAGCCACCCCATCCCTCCCACCCCCCTCCACTCCAGCAACCCTCAGTTTGTTTCCCGAGATTAAGAGTCTCTTATGGTTTGTCTCCCTCTCTGGTTTCATCTTGTTTCATTTTTCCCTCCCTTCCCCTATGATCCTCTGCCTTGTTTCTCAAATTCCACCTACCAGTGAGATCATATGATACTTGTCTTTCTCTGATTGACTTATTTCGCTCAGCATAATACCCTCTAGTTCCATCCACATCATTGGAAATATAACCATACTATTCTAATGCACATATATTATCATATGGGTAAAAATAGAGATATTGCATCATACATATAGGTATCATATATAATTATATATTATATATTATTATTATTATTTTTTAAAGATTTTATTTATTTATTTGAGAGAGACAGAGAGAAAGAACAAGCAGGGGTCGCTGCAGGCAGACAGGGAGAGTGAGAAGCAGGATCCCCGCTGAGCAGGGAGCCCGATGCGGGACTCGATCCCAAGACCCAGGGATCATGACCTGAACCGAAGGCAGATGCTTAACCGACTGAGCCACCCAGGCCCCACATATTACATATTATAATATACTTTATGAAAACATATTTGTAGTTTTATATGTTCATATTAATAAAACATTTGCTATTTATATATAGTATAACCATATGAATATAATGTGCATGTTTTGTATATAAAAATACAGACACAGCATAGTGCATATAGATATCACATATATAATTATATATTACAGAGCCGGAGCACATCACCTCCTACGGCTGCAGTGGTCGCTCGCGTTCTGCCGTTCCTGTCCCTGCCGCCCTTTGCTGTTGTGGCCACCGCGGGACCATGGCCATGCTTGTGGTGCTCCTGTCCTTGTTGGCGGCGGGTGTTTTGGGGAACTAGTTTAGTATATTAAGATCACTAGGGTCTGTTGTTTTCCGAGATGGAAATTGGCCTATACCAGGAGAGCGAACTCCAGACGTGGCTGCATTGTCCATGGGCTTCTCTGTTAAAGAAGACCTTTCTTGGCCAGGACTTGTGGTAGGTAACCTGTTCCATCATCCTCGGGCTACCGTTATGGTGATTTCGTACCCTTTGGAGAATGCAGTTCCTTTTAGTCTTGACAACGTTGCAAATTCCATTCACTCCTTATTTTCTGAAGAAACTCCTGTAGTTTTGCAGTTGGCTCCCAGTGAGTAGAGAGTGTATATGGTGGGGAAGGGGAACTCGGTTTTTGAAGATCTCTCCGTAACGTTACGACAGATCCACAATCGCCTGTTCCAGGAAAACTCTGTCCTCAATTCACTTCCCCCCAATTCTCTGAGTAGGAACAATGAAGTTGATCTGCTCTTTCTTTCTGAATTGCAAGTGCTACATGATGTTTCAAGTTTGTTGTCTCGACATAAGCATCTAGCCGAGGATCATTCTTCTGATTTATATTCTCTGGAGATGGCAGGTTTGGATGAAATTGGGAAACATTATGGGAAAGATTCTCAACAATTCAGAGATGCTTCCAAGATCCTTGTTGATGCTCTGCAAAAGTTCGCAGATGACATGTACAACTTTTATGGCGGGAATGCAGCAGTAGAGTTAGTGACCGTCCGATCATTTGACACCTCTCTCGTCAGGAAGACAAGGACTATTCTTGAGGCAAAACAAGCGAAGAACCCATCAAGCCCCTATAACCTCGCATATAAGTATAACCTTGAGTATCCAGTGGTTTTCAACATGGTACTTTGGATAATGATCGCCTTGGCCTTGGCCGTGATTATCACCTCTTACAATATCTGGGACATGGATCCTGGATATGACAGCATTATTTATAGGATGATAAACCAGAAGATTTGAATGGATTGAACTCTCCTCATGCCAAACTTAGAAAAGGGGTTTGGAAATTGGCTGTTTTCTTAAATCTTTTAGTGTAGTTTAAAAGTAGATGGTATACTTTAAATTTATAAAAAAGAAAAAAAAAGGAATTTTGTTCTCCATGTGCCTGTGATGTTCTTTTAGAGTGAATTATAGTATTGATGTGAATTGATTTGTGTGCTATAGATTCCATAATATGCTCAAATATGATATAACCATTTAATATAATTTCATTCCATTTAACATTTGGAAATGTGCACTGAAATAAATGTAAAACATTTAGAATAACTTGTGTTCTTTATGTTGGGGAAAATGCACTGAATTTATTAGACAAACTTAGGAGTGCTTAACTTCCTTACACAGGACAGGTGAAAATGACATTTGGGCCGTTCTATACCATGAACCATTTGTAAATGTCTAATTTGATGTAAATATCTCTGAAACAGAAGGTATTTAACTTCAAATAGCCCTACAGTGACTGAGATTGAGAATTGCATCTGATTGACAGAGGGTGGCTGTTTTTTAACCTCTTCTGAAAGTTTGGTGATCCAGATCCCGAGGTGGATATGAAAAATACTACATAGATCTAAAAAGAAACTAGCTTTGTGGAGTTAATAGATATCTGTAATTATACACCCAAAAACCAATCTTGGGGGGACATCTTGGGGCTTGACTATTTTATAGTCAACTTTCCTCCCTGCGTAAGTTACTATTCATGGTTTATGGTACAACCTCATTCTCTAGAATACTAAGTGGAAGTAGATGCTCCCTACTTTTCATGTGGAAGTGGATCAATGTCTATAAAGAGTGACAAAGTTAATACTGATTCAAAAAAATAAATAAATAATTATATATTGCACATAATAAATAATTAATACAATTTATGTAAATCACATTTGTATTTTAGTATATATTGTATGAATAATACATATTTACTATTTGTATAGTTACATATAATGAAACTACTATAATGTACATATATTATATGTATAAAATATAGACATGTCATACTACATACAGATATCACATATATAATTATATATTACATATTATATTTTATGAAAACATTTGTATTTTTATATATTTATATTGATAAAACATTTGCTACTTGTATATTTATATATAATGTAACTATGGATATAATGTGCATATATTATTATACATATAAAAATACAGATATTGCAGAGTACATATAGATATCATATATATAAAATTATATATTCCATGTAATACATAATTAATACAAATTATGTGAATACACTTATTTTTTAGTATAGCTTTGTGTTAATAAAACATATTTACTATTTGTATATTTATATAAAATATAACCACACTACTATAAAGTGCATATATTATTATAAGTACAAAATATAAATATTTCATACTACAAACATGTATATAGTTACATATTACATACACTATAAATTATATAATTTATGTAAATATATTTGTGGTTTTATTATGTATGCATAATCATATAATTTAATTAATTAAAAATTAATATAAATTTTGTATGCATATGTGTACATATATTATTGTATTATTATCATTACATTATTAAGTATATGCCGTATATAATTCATAGTGACAGCTCATCTTTTACACACTTTGGAATGGTGCATTTCCAGCATTTCCAGCAGGATCTTTACTGATTTCGTACTTTTTCTGATCCCAGTTGTGGACACAGTCCACAGGTTGCAATTCCATGACCATCTGATTGAATCAAATGGCCCGCTAATGCTTCTTCTCCCTGTGTTGATTGCAGATCTATCCTCTCTTTTATATACCATGGACATTTCCCATTTTACATGGGTTCTATACATTAATGCTACTGGCAAGATATTGAAGCTTTCAAAGAATTGCTGGAGCTATGGTTTTTGCAGGTGCAAAGAGCAACATGGTGTAGAGTTAAAGCCGCACAACCATGGTGCCATTTTGGATTTCCGCCAATGGCGTACAAGGTTACCAGTTGGTCTTCAGGCTCCTATTGTCCCTTGGGAATGGAATATCCCCTTGTATCAGGGAAATCATGGAGGATAGCCGTCTGCTTGTCACTTGGAGACTTCTATTTTAATAATGGACGATGACCAACTAACACAACATTGTATGCTAATTACACCTCAATAAAAAATAAATACAAATATAGCAACAAAACATGATGAAGGATGGCCATTACCGGTGATGAGAGGAGGACTCAGGCTCACAGGTGGGTGCAGAAGTGGGTGAGACTGCTTTGATTGGAGCTACTCTTGGTGGTAATACTCTCTTTATGTGTTGAATTTTTAATAAAAATGTACTGCGTGATTTTAAAATAACTAATTGCATTTCCTTCATCCCCCAAAGCTGAACACGTTCGGCCCTGTGCCCTTCCTTCAGGAACTGGATATGTCTCAAGACAAACGGCACTGACCAGCTGCTTCTGTTCCTGCAACTGAGTGCTTTTCTCTTTACAGGTGTAGGCTGATTGTTTATTTTCCCCTATGCAAATATTTCACCATCTCTGTTATTTGTCAAAAATACAAAAGGGATCAATGGAGCATTGAGGTTTAAAAGAATGAGTGATGTAGATCTGAGGTCTAAATCTTGCGCTGCTAGCAGTGCTGGGAGGGTATTTCCATTACGAATAGTGTGAATTGGTATTCTCCATGATCCCTTGGTGTGGAGTGGATGGCCACCATTCCTTGTAACGAACTTATCAACATGACGTGCTATTCTTTCAGCAATGCAGCAAATAAGCCAGCTCTTTTTCTCGTTGAATTGCATCTATTCTGAATACTTTTCTGAATTAATAGCTAATGAAGAGCCTCAGAGAAGGATGGCTCTGTAGACATTAAAGAGAGTGAGGCAGGTAATCCAAGATCAATATATGGCAACAACAAAATGACTAGTAGTCTAGAATATCTAATACATTTATACAATTTTTAATTTCTCAGAAAAGTGTAGGCACTTCTTTTTTGGGGGTAAATTTTCAACATTAAAGTATATATCCAAATACAGACAATTAATCTCTATATTAATTAAGAAACATGGAACCGTAGGTGCCAAGGGGTAGTTGATTAAAAGTTATTTTAATTTTGTCTTTATTAACACTTCAATTTACAATTTGTTCCCCACAGAGTTGTTCCCTTTTAGTTTTATTAAGTTTCCTTTATAATTAATACTACTTTTCATCCCTGAGAAAGCAGGGATTAGTGAAGAGGCTGGCCTAGGTGTGAGGAGTCATCTGGGGATCAAACATTCGCTCTCAACAGTAGCACATGAATTAAAATTTGGCTGGAAAATGACACCGCATGCAATTTCATGCAAGAAAATACGTTGCAAGTCAGGTTCAGAAAACCTGCCTTGCGTCTCAGCTCATGGGATCATGAGTACATTACTTAAAAAATTTGGAGCCTTAATCACTTATTTTCAAAATAGAAACAGTAAAGCACATCTCGTGGGTTCTTGTAAGGAGAGAGTGGGATATTTTGTGTGAACCGCCCGGCCCGTTGGGTGATTGTCAGGTGTATGGTGGGATAGGGGAGGGTCCTTTGAAGGAAGCCAGCTCCTTTTGGGAGGTGACATGATCACTTCCTACTAGCTCTCTGCTCCTGAGGAATGGCTCTTAAAATTTGCCACTTTGAGTTTACTTTTGTAAATGAGGACTATGTCAAGACTTGCATCAATCCGCAAAGCATTCGGGAGACCTCACCACGTTTGTTCACTAGAGTAGCTGGCATGAGTTTGTTTAACAAATTGATGGATGGGTGTATGAGCAAGCCAGGAGGAATCTATGCACTTGTGTGTTTTTTTTGTTTTTGTTTTTTTTCTCATTACAGCTCTAGACCCATGGTGAATAAAATGAGTTGATTTCAGGTGCTTTGTGTACTGGGCTCTGTAACCATAAAGGAAGAAGCTGAAGGCAGTGCAAGATGACAATGTCCATGGAAGACAACACTCCTAGCACCCAGTTCTGATGCTCTGTGTTTTAGAGATGGTTGACAGAAGCTCTACACACTCAAGAATGTGTGTATCAAGGGGTTTTTCTCTAGGTTTGCCATTTTCAAGTTGTCCCGATGAGGTACTACCAAGGGTGAAGAGATGAAAGGCAAACCACTCATTAAGCCAGCAACTGGGGGATGTTGGAGGGTGACAACCAACCAACTTCGTTTCTTTTTATTGGGCTATTTGTCTCCTCAGCGTCATGTGAATAGGACAGGGAATTCCAGGGACTCCTTTTCCATCAGCACCTGATACTATGTTTCTCTGTGTCTCTCCCCGTAGAAGACATCAGCACAAGGACAACCAATCTAAATTGTGTCTTTCATGAACTACCGCCATGATAGTCTTCTCTCGAGGACGGAAGGTATAGAAACAGTCACAGAACAGGGAAAGCATCTTGGATTCACTTTTTTGTAAAGACCATGACTTTGGGGAGAAGGATGAGCACATAGGAAAAGGAGGTGGAAAATCTATTAAATTTACTAATTTATCTTCAGCAAATGTTTCCACTAGAGGACAGATATGGGATCCTAGAGGACACTTTGTAATGATACAGCCTTCAGACAATGGATGGTCATGAGCCCAAGAGTGGCATTTTGAGCTGTGCCTTTCAGACATTTTTGGTGGTCACCCATCGTAAGGAATATATTCCACACCCTTCCTGGTGGACAGGATTGTGTCCTTCAAATTTGTGTCCACCAGAACCTCAGAATGAGACTTTGTTGAGAAATAGGGTCTCTACAGATGCAGTTAATTAAGATGAGTTCCTACTGGATTGGGGTGGTCCAAGTCTAATGACAATGTCCTTAGTAGAGACAGAAGAGGAGAGACGCACACACAGAGGAGAAGCCACGTGAAGATGGAGAAAGAGACAGGAGGGATGTGGCCACAATTCCAGGGATGCCTGGAGCCCCAGAAGCTGGAAGAAGTGAGAAGGACCTTCCCCTGGAGCCTTAGGAGGGAGCCCAGCTCTTCCCCGCTTGGATCGCAGCAGCCCTGCCCCGCCTGGGTCTCAGCAGCCCTGCCCCGCCTGGATCTCAGTGATCCTACCCCGCCTGGATCTCAGTGGTCCTGCCCCGCCTGGATCTCAGACTTCTGGTCTCCAGAGCTGGGGAAGGATGAATTCCTGTTGTTTTAAGCAACTAATTTTGTGGCCCTTTGTTACAGCAGTGCTAAGAAACAAATAGACTAGCCTACTGCTGTCTCCTGGGCTCATGTCTTAAATAACGGTTTGTCTTAAACCCTTGTCTCCAGTGGGGCAAGGATTCTGTGGGAAACCAGAATGTGCTTCTATGGGAACCCAACCTAAGAATGGAATGCACAGAATTTTTTTCTTGGTATCTTCATTACCAAAGTTCAGCGTATGTTTTCCATTCTCTTCGCTTCTAGGGTTAGCACACTCAGGAAACAGGTGGCGCCCTCTCCTCCTGATGACCTCAAAACATAAGCTCTCTGGGATATAAGGCTGAGAAATATTCCCAGCTACTTCTGTGGAATGGACTCCTGGGTTATCACATGGCATAGGAGGGACGTCTTTAGACAGTTCATGTCCCAATTTTCTTTATTGAGACATGTTTCCTTCAGCATGCTTTCAGGAATATTGTGGTACCTGGAAATGGAGGATAACCATCGTTCTGCACCAGCTCCCAGGTTACTATGGGCCAACTGGAAAATTAACACTTGGGTTAAGGATGGAGGAGCCAAGTCAACCACCAGCATCATTTAGATCTTTTGATTCCGAACAGCAAGCAGGTAGACTGCCAACGTAGAGAACGGAGCCTTGCCATGGCATACGGCCCTGCTTTCTGTGTCTGCTTACAACAGAGAAATGCAGCCGAGCAACATTTAGCTGCCGTGCTCCTGGAGTTGTTTCTGTGTTCACACGGCAACGTGGAAGAACGGTGTGATCAACATAGACTGCTTTATTCACGCACTGTCACGGCGTGTGAAGATGTTTGTCACGTCAGCCTGGTTGCTTGGAAATGAGCGAGGAATCCAGGGAGATACTGGATACTCATTTGCAGTTGGGAAGGCTCTATCAGGAACTTGCTCCACACGTTTTGGGGTGTCCGGAGCAATTATTATTTCTACACTACAGAAGTAATGTTGGGTCCTTCTCAGAGTGTTACATCTTCGACAATGTTGATAAATCTCATTATCACTGTTGTTAATTTTGATCCTTTGGTTAAGGTGGTGTTACTATTGCAAAATTACCATTTTTCTTATTTAGCTAATAAGTATTTGTGTGAGGTAGTTCGGGGTGGTGCAGATACCCCCATGCTCATCGTACAGTTGACCACTTGTTTTAGCCTCTGTCCATGACCCTTTGCCTGCAATGGTTATTGTGATTTTTCTACTTCTGTCGTTCCTTCTACATTTTTATCGGCTGGGTTTCTACTGTAGAGAAGAGCTGCCTCTTCTCCGCCATTCACTTCTTTATTCAGTTAATTATCTATATCAGTATGGGCTCATGGGTATTACATTTTTCATGGGTAGCATCTATTCCCAACATTATCCACTTTTCTTGCTCCAGTTGTCCCAGATTTGGCCACTGGGAGCTCTTCCAATCTCCCAGTATGTCCTTCCTTCTCCACGCTGTTAAAAAGAAGGTAGACACCTTGATTCACCTGCTTCTATTCCTGGTGGTTATTCCAGCATTGGGAACATGGAAGTGGGCATCTCTGCAGCCATGTTCTCGGGGCCACCTGCACCCAGGAAGGCTGTCCCTGCAATGATGAATGCTTTCGACATCCTTTGAACAATTCCTCGGGTGACTGTGTTCTCTGTTTCTGTTGTTTCTGTCCTTAGCCATTCATTTTCACTACCCTCAGCCTCCCGGCCATGGGTCCCAATCGTCTTTCTGATTTTATACATAACTACTGGGTGAAGGTGGAGGTATGAGAGTGAGGGATCCCCGTTCTTCAAGCTCACAGGTGGGTGGCAGAATGTGTTTGGTCACTCACTCCCTTCTGCGGTAGGTTGTGTTGGATCACACCGAGGTCACTAAATGGGTGAGATGTCATCCTTCCTTTCTAGGATGACTCCAGGAGGATTCTTTCTCATTCCTGCCCTTCCTGTAATAGGAGCCGTGCAATATGAGATGCGTGATACACACCTGTAAACAACACATCGCCTAGAGAGTTGCACCCCAGCACAGAAAACAGGAAGCATTTCCTCGGATCTAGTAAGAGTATTGGCAAATGATGTAGCTTCTTAGACATGGAGTGATTTTTTGCTTCTGTAATTTCCTACATATCGCTTGCCAAGTCAGGGATAATTATATATAATGTAATGTAATGTAATGTAATATAATATAATATAATATGATATAATATAATGTAATATAATATATAATATGCATATTATATGTTATAATTACATACAATTAATTATACCATATATCACATAACTATAATAATATTACATAACAACTATTATAAAATCATAGCATATTATATATTACTATAATTATATATTATATTATAAATATTATAATTGTAATTATTATATAATACATAAAATATATAATATATAAACTAAAATTTTATTTATATAATTAATTTAGTAATATAATTGTGTTATATAGTTAAAATTATTATAGTAGTTTATTTACTTATAATTAGTTAAATTGTGTTATATACTTAAAATTATTATAGTAGTTTATTTACTTATAATTAGCTAAATTAATATAATTAAAATTATTATAATAGATAATTATTAATTAGGGTTGGGAACTCATTAGCTAAATCAAAACCATGGAAAAGTTCACAATTCAGTTCCTACAAGGGTTGGGAAAAAATTATTAAGATAATTAATAATTATTTATATAAAATAAGACACATCATATATTATAATGTGTATATATAACAAATAATACACTTTTCATAATTATATAACAACATATTTATGACTGTTATAGTATAATTATTATAATACAATTATATTAATACATAAAATTTGTATTATGGTGCTTATAATATATGATAATATATGATATACAGTAAAATATGTTGTAACAATTGCTAATATTATACATATATATAAATTATTAGGGTTTTCCAAAGAAACAGAACTAATTGCAGATACACGTGATTATGGAGGCTGAGAAGTCCCAAGATCTGCCATCTAGAAGGTGGACTCCCAGAAAAGCTGGTGATACACTGTAGTCTGAGTCTAAAGGCCTGAGAACCAGGGGAATCGATGGTGTGAATTTCAGTCCAAAGGCAGGAGAAGATGAGATGACATGTTACAGCTCACACACAGTGAGACAGAAATAAAAGAGGCAAATTCTTGCTTCCTCTACCTTTTTGTGCTACTCACGCCCTCAACTGATTAGATGAGGCCCACCCACACCAGGGAGGGCAATTTACTTTACTCAATCTGCCCATCCAATGCTAATCTCATCCAGAAACATGCAGAAATAATTTTTAACCGGGGCATACCATGGCCCACACACAGAATTGACCATCACACACACACATGATCAGACAACCTCGAGCACTTGCTCTCAGGAAGGTATCAGGGTAACTTTTTGAGAGCAGGTTATGTTGCTTACTTAATACAGTGGGTATCCCCATCATAAGACTCCTGATTATGCGTAGACAAATCCAGAAAGGGTGGTTGAGAGCCAGGAACTCATTAGCTAAATCAAAACCATGGAAAAGTTCACAATTCAGTTCCTACAAGGGTTGGGAAAGTTTGCAGATTTGGGGACTAGAGAACCAGTATTCTGGCTCTGTTTTTGGAGTCTTCACACTTTGGTAGCTGCTACAAGGTACAAAGCACATTCATACCCACTAGTTTGTGGAAGTCCCAGCAATGGAGTGTTTTTGGCAGATCAGTATCTTCATTTTCAGGACGCTGGGGTTAAATGCCAAATGTCTATTAATTGTGGAAGCTTACACTACTCTTAAATTAGGAAGCCTGGTTTCAAGTTTGTTTTTTTTTTTTTAAGATCTTATTTATGTATTTGAGAGAGAGAGCACAAGAAGGTGGGGCTACAGAGGGAGAGGGAGAAGCAGACTCCCCGCTGAGCAGGGAGCCCGATGTGGGACTCGATCCCAGGACCCTGAGATCATGACCTGAGCCGAAGGCAGACGCTTAACCGACCGAGCCATTCAGGTGCCCCACTGGTTTTCAGTATTTTTGAAGACACTCTAACAGTCTTTGTTTGAAGGGAAAATATACTTTGGAGTGAGGACAGATTTTGTTGTTTTGTTTTTTTATTTCTTATTTATTTTTTTTTCAGATTTTGTTTGTCATCAGTGGTTGGTGTGATTAATCAAGATTTTAGTATCAGATGCTCAAGGACCTGACGTAACTAAATGAGCCAGCGGTGCTCAAGGACGTAACATCTTAACATCGAAAGGGATTAGTGGTGTATGATGCTTTTTGTTTTGTTTCCACGAGAATGAAAATAAATGACAGGAGTGAATTCTCAGGAATGTGAGTATTTGGGAAACAAAATGCGTTAATGAGGCTCCACTGGTTTTTGTTTGTTTGTTTGTTTTTTATTGACAGTTCCCTGAATTAACTCTTCAAGATATGTTTGCTAGGAAGCTTTTACACTGTGCACAATACTTAAGGAATCACATTGGGGTTAGGTAGTGGAAAAAATTGAAGTACATAACAATACTCAGGTTAACGTCCTGTAAAATCTTGCAGGGAAACCATTGCCAACACAGGACTATAATTCTGAAAATAACACTCCCGTACAACATTTGTCACTGGTTGCACGTATGCTAACTCATTCACTTAAGATAACACCCCTGCACGGGGACTGGGCTGTCCATTGCCTTTACCAAGGAATAGATCATGGTGCCTCCTACTGCAGACCCGGAAATGCCATGCCTCTGATCCTCCTTGTGGAGGACCTTACTGTCCAGGATCGGTGTCAACTGCAGAGTTACATTTCCCGAGGTCCTGTCCTTCCTGCAGGCAGCGGGTGTCCTGCGATGGAATCTGCGCTAAGGATTGGCCATTTGGGCTCAACTCAGGTGGGCAGAGCTGGTGTCAGAGCTCAGGTGGGCAAGGATGTGGTGGATCTGCTTTGCAGTTTGATGTTGTCTCTGCCCATCTGTGCTTTCCTTCTCGAGCACTGATGTCTTGGAAACATCTCGTACTCCCAAATCCATGTCAGCATCCACTCCTGGAGAAGCCCACCTGTGGGAATGGGTACCTGGAGAGGTTTGAGATACGGAGACCACACGGGCTTAGAAGGTGGGTCGGTTGCCACCTGCTGGGGGTGAGGTGTCCGTCAGTACCGTGGGTGGCTTATGGGCAGTGCCCGGGGCAAAGGGATGATCCACATGTGAAAAGGCTTGCTGGCGGTGAGTCCTGATGGTGTGCGGGCAGAAGGGGGTGCTACACAGCAGAGATCCACGTGGTGTTTAGGGGAGGAAATAGTAGCTATGGAGGAACGGCCTCTCGGGGATGTTGCTGAGCAGCCTTGTTCCCTCACCACGAGGAATCAACGAGAGCACACCCCACCAGCTGGAAGCCAAGTCTGAAAGTCAGAGGTCCCGTGTGTTGGCCAGCTCTATGAGAAGGCAGAGAAGGCCAGTTGGCCTTCTCTATGAGAAGGCAGAGAAGCCAGGAACAATCGCAGGACCAGGCGTCCAACTGGTCGACCGTCAAAGAGAGTCAGATGCTCAGTTAAGGTCACAGCTGTAAAACCAGGTCCAGAGTGCTGGTTGCAAAAATCTGGGACCCTGACCCCTGAGCCAGAGGCATTGGGGAGTAGCTGGGGGTAGGCTCTGGGCAATTTGAGACTGGTTGTCTTCCCATTGTGCAAGTCTGGGCACTTAACACCAGGATACATTTCCTCAAAGCCAAGTAAGGAAAGGGGTAGGGTGGGGCGGCTGAACTACATTTTGCAAGATGGGCTTTGGTGATGACTTGTTTTTTAAGAACTGCCCTTGCATGGCTTACAGTTCCAGTTTCAAGAGATAATTGGAAGGAGGGGGGGCTCCTGGGTGGCTCCGTCAGTTAAGCATCTGCCTTCGGCTCACGTCATGATCCCAGGGTCCTGGGATTGAGCTCTGACTCTGGGCTCCTTGCTCAGCAGGGAACCCTGTTTCTCCGTCTCCTTCCGCAGCTCTCCCTGCTTATGCTCTGTCTCTCTCTGTCAAATAAGTAAGTAAAATCTTAAAAAAAAGAGAGAGAGATAATTGCAGGAGGCATAGTTTGATTTTGACACACATCTCCATCTAGATAAGATGCTGTAACTACCCTAAATGATCATTCAGTGATGTAAATACACCCCGCGACCAAGTGACAGTTTATTATATATCAGACCGATGGAAATTGGGGATCACGGCTCGTGGAACTCATGATCTGGTTTGTGGAATATCCCAGAAGAAGAAGAAGGCCCTGCCCAGTGTTCCAATATGGGCTCCTATTGGTTGACATGGAGGAGACATGGAGGAGGGTATGGAGGACATACCCTGCTGCCTGTTGTGTGTGTTGGCGAGGTTTGTAGGATGGCAAATGCACCTGCCTCCTTCCAGGAGCCTGTGAGGCACCGAAGATGATGGGTGGACATGTATTTCTCAGACCTGGGGAGAAAGGCTCAGCTGACCCCTGTGGCTGTAGCAGGTGTTTCTCCCAAGACTGATTGCACACGGCATCAATGGGGGGAGGGACAAGGAAAGAGGGTGGTTCCTTCACGACGACTTTGGTCATGTCATTCGTTATGTCTGTTATGTAGATGTGGGATTCCATTTTTTTACCCCCAACCAAGCGATGGGAGAGGTGCATTCCCTCCATCGATCACCCTTCCTGTTCATCCTGTTCTTCTTCTAGGAGGAATTTGTCTTAAACCTTTATTCTCCATTATCCATACTGTTTGCTGGGTTATTGATGGCCGCTGAGACCATTAGGCACAAATGACATCTATCGGGGCCTGTCACATACATTGGGCTGTTTTTCTGCCTCGCTTGTTCTGTGAGGCACTTCTCCGTAGATTAATGGATCCAAACCCTCATTTCAATTATTTTTATTATGCCTGGCTACTGCTTTCTCCTATTAAAAATGAGAGTGTACAGTTCATTTAAGGATTCAATATTCCTGTTAAGCAGTAATTCACGTTGCTTTCTCCATTACCACGCCACCGACTCTTGGGATTTGTTTGATTTATGGAAGCAGTTGCTGCTGGAAGTTTGCCTTTGTCCACTGAACACTGCATCCCGGGAACTTTCCCTCGAAATGCTTAATAATTACGAATGAAGTTCTCTACAGTTTTGTTCAGGTCCGTGCACTGTGATTATCAGAGGGAACTTGAGACAGAACTGTAAATGTTAATGCATTTCCAGAGGAAGGGGTAATGTTTTGCTTGCCCTAGAACCAATAGGAGTGAATTCTGTGTGTGCAAATAATGGAAAACCTATAGAAATAGCCTCTAGTCACTGACATTGCTTCTATGTATTTGGACAGTCGGTTGAGATCTGTTTTTCTGATAATTTGGGGATGTTTTTACTCCCCATACCTCGTTGGAAATTTTTGAACCATGGAGTGTCATTCCCCAAATATTCATGGAGTCATGCATAGGAGAGTCACATTGGGTGTGTATTGGTTTCCTAAGCTATGTAACAAATTGTCATAAACGTAGCATCTTTTTTAAAGATTTTATTTATTTGAGAGAGAGAGAGGGAAAACACAGAGGGAGAGTGAGAGGGAAAAGCAGATGCCCCACTGAGCAGGGAGCCCGATGCGGGGCTCGATCCCAGGACCCTGAGATCATGACCTGAGCCGAAGGCAGACGCTTCACCGACAGAGCCATCCAAGCTCCACACAGATGTAGCATCTTAAAGCAACTTCCATGTATTGGGCTCAGAGTCCTGTGGGTCAGAAGTCCAGCAGGGCTTGGCTAGGGTCCCCTGCTTATGGTTTCACGAGGTTGAAATCAAGGCGTTGGCTAGACTGAGTTCTTACCCAGAGGCTCTGGGGAAATGCACTTGCCTCCAAGCTCATCCTTACTGTTGGCAGAACGGAATTCCTTACAGTTGTAGGATTTAGCTCCCTATTTTTTGCTTTCTGACTATCATCTGGGAACCTCCCACAGCTTCTAGAGGAGGTCCATATTTCTTCTCATGCAATCTCCTCCACATTCAAGCCAGCACATCGAATACTGGTCATCCTTCAGGTGTCTGGCATCCTTCAGGTGTCTGGCTTTCTCTTCCGCCAACAGCCAGAGAAAACTCCCTGCCCTTAATGGCTCATGTGGTTGGGTTAGTGCTACTTCATAATGTCTCCATCTTAGTCAACAGATTTGGGACTTTGATTATATCCGCAAAATCCCTTCAGAGTGGACCCTGGATAAGTTTTTGCTTGAGTACCTTGTGGAAGTTGTGCATATACTAGGGGAGGGCCATCTGAGGATCTGTCTTACCTAATGTCACATTCTTGGGCCTCCCCAAGTGGAATTATCCAATAATCGAAGGGCTTGCCGAGTCCCAAGGTTTAGTTGTGTTGTTTCCAGGTATCTAGTGAAAGCAGAAAAGGAGAGAATCCGTTGTTCATTGCTGCAGATGCTTAGTAACTGGACTGTGGATTTGACCATAACTATAGAGCTGCAGAAAGTTTAAGTTTAAACAAGAAAAAAACATGTCCCAGGATGATGCATATCTGCTCCTCTCCATCACGTGAAAGAACTTGGCTTAACTGTATAAAATAATCCTTGGGCTACAAGAAGTCGTGACCTATACAACATAAGTAGCGTTTCTTTGTTAATAAACATTTTGTTACTATATTTCATTATTTTTAATTAATAAGATTTAATACCATCATTTATTTTATTTTGCTTTTTATTTCTTTAATTTAAATTCAATTAATTAACATATAATGTATTATTAGTTTCAGAGGTAGAGGTCAGTGATTCATCAGTCTTATATAACACCCAGTGTTCATTACATCACATGCCCTCCTTAATATCCATCACCCAGTTACCCCATATTTATTTTATCTTATTAATAAAAATTTTGTGGCTAGATCATGGCAATCTTCTAAATTAACTTACTCCCTTGAGCTGTCCAGTTTCTTCTTGCATCCATTCAAAGACAGAGAAATTTGGAGTGGCAGCAACATGACTGAGCTCATTTGGAACTCAAAATATGCTTCAGGAGTCTTATTTCTATGCTCTAAGATTTGGATGGATGGAAGTGCTCCATGGTAAATTACTATGATAGGTAATCTATTACTAACTATCCTTTTCAGCACATGAATTATACATCGGGAACATACCCTCCCCGTGTCCATTATCATGGTTCATTAGTAGAATTCCATTCTCTAACAGAAATGCAATCATTCCCATTTCACAAAGGAGGAAGTAACAGTCCAGAGAGAGCCAGGTTTATCTGGCTTCCTCATTCTAAATTCTTCCCCAATAAGAGAACTCTCACTGCAATAAAAATGTACCAAAATATATTTAAAAATGAAAAATTACCTCTCTCCAATGGGAATGCGGATTCTGAGTTAGGGTTTCTCAACATCAGCACTACTGATATTTTAGGGCAGATCACTCTTTCTTGTGTGAGACTATAGGGTGCATTGTTGGATGCTTACCAGCATCCTTGGTCTCTTTTTGTAGATGCCACCACCAAATCCCAATTCTTTTGTCTTGGTGACAATATTTTTTTTTATTTAAAGTTACATTAAAAAAAAAATTACATTTAATCCAACCCCTCAACTGTGACAACCAAAAATGTCTCTGGATATTGCCAAATGTCATGTGGGGAGTTAGATCATCCCTGTTGAAAACCACTGCTCTGGATCATCGATCTAAATCTTGGAATTCTTTGAAAAGTTGCTCTTTGCAATACCTATATACCTCCCAAGAGCAAGACGAGGGGCTCTCAAAACACCAGATCAATATGGCATCCAAGCTAAGGAGTCATCCAAAAAAAAAAAATCACACAAAGATAAAGACCCAGCAAATCTCTTCTGATGACACCCATGGACCTCTTTAGAGATTAGGAACATCTCTAATTTTGTAACAGCCTCCAGCACTGATACATCTCAGGCCTTCCGAGGACAGCGTCTCTGCTTCACACAGGTGCTGTGTCCTAGGGGTCCTCAATTTCTCCAGGAAAATGGCCTCACCATTGGGGGAATCCCCCCAAATTCCACAAATGACACGTTTTGTCTCATTAAAAGGCTACAAGGAGATACCTGATGTAGGAAACCCATGCTAGATGACCACGTCCTTCCCCCGAAAGATGTAAGCATCTTTAATTAACTCATTAATTTAATCAACAATTATTTTATGTATTATTATATAATATGATTTAATTAATATTTAACACTTAATGTTTCATATTTGATGAATTAACATATTAATTAAATTATTAATTAAATAGAAGAAAAGATATCAAACACTGCTAAATAGGGCTTTGAAATCAACCATAGGTACCATTCCCAGTGAGGCAGGGTCCTTAATTCTACAGGAGGTTTGAGCTTCACACAATCATTCCTTGCTTTTGCTACTTACCTGGCTGGTGAGCTCTGGAGGGCAGAGAGCCCATGGGATAGGCGGGTGTCACACCTGGGCAGGGTGCCCCGTATGTGGCCCATTGAAGGAAGTGATAACACTGTGGACCTCACAGAGATGACAAAGAAATCCTTTCGATTTCTGCACTGTGCCGAGTCCTTCCTTATTTCTTTGGGCTATGTTTAATTCCATCTTCTTTGAGATCCTGTTTATCCTTATCCACGATGCATGTCTGAAATCATTTGGAGAGGCCCAAAGTTTCTTGTGGAATTTGGCCACACGTTCGAGAGACTGCAAGTCTCTTACAAACAAGTCCTTTGCCATGAAAATATTTCCACAGTGTCAATGAATACGCAGAGGGCGTTGTAATTAATAATCCATTAGAGGGCAATCGTGGGACACAGCTGGAGATCTGAAGCAGGACAGGAGCTGCTATTTATTTTGAATGTAATATGTTGACGGCGTCTCCCTGTTTCTTGGTAAATTATGCTTGAAACAGGATTGCAAATATTCTGTTACTGATGAAGGACTGTGGAAGCCATAAATTTCCAGGAGGTTTGGCTAATCTTATTTTGGCTTCTTGAAATATTTTTTTGCGGGGTTGAGTGATGGAGGGTATTATATTTTGCAGCCATGTTGCCCTAGATTTAGGTTTTTGGTGAGCCATAAAAATAGAGGAAATTATTATTGTATCATGCAGATATTCCCCTCAATTCATTCAACCATCTACCAATGAAATGTCCTTGAGTTGCGGCATGAAAGCTTATCACTATCAGTGACAACAGTTGAAGGGAAGTCTGAAAAATTGGCTAATAAAAATCATACAAAACAGATAAAATCTGTTTTCTCTTCGGTTGGTCCTTCTTTCTTTCCTTCCTTCCTTCCTTTCTTCCTTCCTTCCTTCCTTCCTTCCTTCCATCTTTCCATTCTCCATTTTGTCTTTCCAACATCCACTATATGTTTGACCAGTGCTTGGCACCAGGGACAAGATGACATGAATAAAACCATTTTTAGCATTCTCAAAAACACACAAATGCATTCTGAGAATACAGGTATAGATAGGACCTTTATTTTAGTAGCCCAATTTTACTATTAATTAATCCAGTTTATTGTATTTCATTTGAAAATTTGATTTAAAAAATATGCTGAATATCATCATCCTGATTGGAAAAAAAAAAGTGCCCTCAAAATGGACAAATGGCTTTAGCATCAAATTAATTCCTACTCATCAACTTCATCTATGTTCTTATCAAATTAATCTACACTCTCTGTGTAAGGGGGTCCGACAATTTGTGTTATCATTTAATTCAGATTTCTTCATCTTGCCTATGAGGATATTATCAGAAACCTCGACAAATACGTGAAACAAATCTATACACCTAATGCCTTTATCCATAATGTATGACTTGTCCATTGAAAATTTAGTTGGTACCTACTGAGGTATAGGACAATTATTATCTAACCACTTCAAGTCAATGGTTCACCGTAAACTATTCCACTGGGATCAAAACCACGAAATAGTAGGAATACAAATGAGTATATTTGATTTTGTCTCCCCAGATATTTTGAAGTTTAAAGGGTGAACTTGTGATTTTATAAAATTTTACACTATCTCTGAAAAAGTCCTTCCTACATTAGTTCATTGAGCCATTAAAAAAAATCAGTAATGAATCACTGAATTTTACCCCTGACATGAATATTACACTATATGTTAACTAAACTGAATTTAAATTAAAAAATATTTAAAAATTGGTAACATCTTAGTGCTTTATCAAATTGTATGGGTATTTTTGTGAATAGTTAATTTCACTGCACAGGTGGAATAAAGTAGAGACTGTTGTCCTTGGGATGCCTTTCTGGGCTGGAGATTCATTGATCAGTAGGCATTCTGTGTGGTTTCCTATATGTACATTGCTGCACAATTAAGACAGAAACTCTTGGGTGAGTTTAAAGTGGTCCTTTGGCACTTATACTCCAAGTTCATCTTGAACATTTACCTAGGGTTCAAGGTCAAAAGATGACCTCATTGGCCTCCAGTGGCTTCCATGTATCAGGAGCTCCTGGGCGTCTGAGCAGTGGTTGGAGTTGAAGTTAAGGGTGGGCAGATGGTCCATGATGGGAGCTTCGTGGAGTTTTTCAGAACACACACGGGAGCCAGGAGGTGGGATGGGGGTAAGCTGGGTATCTACATAGCCACTGATGGACTGGGAGTCACTGCATCGACCTTCCCATAGTTGGAGATTTCTTCCCTGCAGAATGCAACATGAGCAATGGGGCTTCAAATGTGATATACAGTCAAGTCATGCCCCGAACTAACTGTGTGGGTTCTGGGTAACGTAGCAGATAATTTGGGCAAGTTGGATTGTTTGATCCTGATACCTTTTTTTGGGCTGATGGAAAGCTGGAAGGGTCAACTTGGCTTTGCTGTCTATGTGGCTTTTACCTTCTGGGCTCTCCCTCTGCACTCTGGGCCAGCCACCCATCCTAAGGACTTCCTCCTGTATCTTGTCAAATTTTAGCTCTGCTGGGGGGTTGCCCAGTAAGCAATGATGGTATTTGGTTGGGCTGAGCCTCCTTCACGGTTGTGTGAACCCCAAATACACCTGTCCCCTTCCCTCAGCTTTCACTGTGATGTTGGCTTCCTTCTTGCCTTTGGGGCTTAACAGATCCTTCCTTTCGTTGAGTTCGTTTCCCATCTGAGTCAAGAATTTCTTTCTGTGCACCACATTTGGGCATTTCCTTCAACTTCTCTCATTCTATTTTCTCTTCAAGCTTGGCTACTGCCTGGTCTTTTATTTAAAAAAATAAAAATTGCAACTTTCATTCATCGAGGGTTACTATCAAATTGCAATATAGAAACACACAGAAAGGCTAATAAATGTATTATCTTTATTATGTATATGGTATATAGGAAATATATAGGATATATTTAGGATTACACATGATAGGATACATATATGATATAGGAGATATATATATATATGTATGTATGTATATATATATGACATGACATCGTATATACATATCCTAAATATCTATGCATAGAGAAGTAAGTATAACGGACATCCTTACAGTTACCTGTCACTAGCTATAATGATGCATCTTAAAATTTTGCTCTGTTTTCATGATTTTTATTTTTATTTTATTTTTTAAGATTTTATTTATTTATTTGAGAGAGAGAGAGAAATAGTGACAGAGAGCATGAGTGGGGAGGAGAGGGAGAAGCAGGGTCCCTGCTGAGCAGGAAGCCGAATCAGGGCTCTATCCCAGGACCCTGGGATCATGATCTGAGCCCAAGGCAGACACTTAACCAACTGAGCCACCCAGGAACCCCATGAGTTTTTTAAAAAAGGCATAAAATGTTAAAGAACCAAGAGCTCTGTGCACATATTTCTTGTACTTCATCTCAATTCCATCCTTTTTCAGAAGGACGGTGTTGATGTTTACCATTCTCAGATTTTAAATATTTACTTACAAACGGATGCATTCATAAACAACAATGGATTTAATTTTTTTCATGTGGTAAGCTTTATACCAGTTGCATCCCAGCACCCGTAGCATTTAATAATTGGGGTGCTTTTTGTACTCAAATTTATAATTTGATGTTTATGCATATGCCTCTCCTGTTACTGCTTTCTGGCATGCTGTTGCATTAATGCTTCCTCATTATTTTATCCCTCATTTGGATGAACATTTATGGTTTTGTTGTTGTTCCTGTCTTCCAGTTTGGTCATGACAAATATAAAGATGTAATTAATGTAAGGATCGAGACAAGGTCATCCTGGATCAGGGTGGCTCTAAATCCAATGACAGGTGTCCTTGTAAAGGACAGAAGAAGAGACACGGATGAAGAGGAGAAGCCATGTGAAGACAGAGGCAGAGATGGGAGGGACGTGGCCACAAGCCCAGGGACACCAGGAGGCCCAGAAGATGGAAGAGGCAGGAAGGACCCCCCCCTGGAGCCTCGGGAGGGAGCATGGTCCTGCCCCGCCTGGATCTCAGCAGCCCTGCTCCGCCTGGATCTCAGACTTCTGGTCTCCACAGCTGGCGGAGGATGAATTGCTATGGGTTTAAGCTACCTGCTCTGTGGTGCTTTGCTCTAACCACGGGGCCCTAATCCTCGACAAGATTTATTTTTTCATCTACGTGACAGAGATAGTCTTATCTTATTTGGTACAAAGCCCTGTGGAAGGATTTGGTTAATGAATGGTTACCTGCCTTAAGCTTCTGGCAGTCATGTGAGCCTAAAAGAAGAGTTTGGAAAGCATTTGGAAATTGCATTCTGCACCTGTGAGTGTCACTCTTTCCTCCCACAGGTACATGGAAGGTTTTCACAAACTCTTGGGTATCATATTTGGGCAATCAAAATAAATCATAGATAGGGATCAACATTAATTTTCTTTGAAATCTCTGACAAAGGCAAATGTATATATTAATGTACACTTTTAATGTATATTAATTATATATAATGTGTAAATTTATAAATAATATGTAATTTTAATATATTATTATCTAATATATAAATATTTAAGTAATAGATAATTTAAATTAATATATAACATATTATATATAAAGACATAAACAATACATACTTTTATAAATAATATATAATAATATATAAAATAAAATATAATTTCAATTAATATTATGTATTAATTAATATAGTCATTAGAATTTCTCTTTCTATGCATCTTTTTATGTAAATTGAGAAAGAAATTATGATTATAAACACTTAACATATAGATCAAGACTAGCGTACTCACTACCTCCTTGGATTCATTTCAGTGAATAATTTAAAAATATTATTCATTTCCTCGTAGAGAAGAGAGCAGAATGGTGGTTGCCAGGGGCTGGGGGTGGAGGAAACAGGTGACATTGGTCAAAGGGCACAAAATCCCAGTTGTAAGAGGAGTAAGTTCCAGGATCTAAGGCACAGCATTAGGGGAATATAATATGGTGGCTGTTGTTAGCAACACTGTGTGTGTATTTGAAAGCTCCTAGGAGACTAGATCTGAAATGTTCTCACCGCACACACACAAAGGAGCTTTCCGGGATGATGGAGGTGTTCACCTCATGGTGCTGATCATTTTGCAACATCTGCCTTGTGTCAAATCACCAACATTGTTCACCTTGGATGTCTCCAACGTTATATGCCAATTACAGCTCCATAAAGCTAGGAAAAAATATGCCTCCTTTCATTCTTTTGAGATTTCTGGGTTGGGAGTTCATTTTACAACGTGCATCATGTATTTGGAGAACATTTTATAATGTTCATTTTACAATGTGCACACGTGTCATTCTACAGGTAGAATAAAAGTCAAATATCGGGGCATATGCTCCAAAGTGGGTAGTTTGTGATCCAAAGGTTTCGAGGCCACCGGTGTAGATGAACATGAAGCCCAGAGGGATGACCATCTCTCTGCTGACCATCCTGTCTCTTCTCTGGGGAGTGTGAACTCCTGCCTTCTTGGATTAAAGACAGCCCGGTTTAAATAAAGAGGGTCACAGGGCGACCCCCTCTAATATTTTTATCCTTAGGAAATTCGCTGCTCAGTTACTCAAACGGCATCCTGAAGGGAGAAGAATCAAAATGACCAGGCCTTTGAAATCATCACTCCGAGAAAGGTCAGAGCAAACAATTCTCTGTGAAAAACAATTTGCATAGCAAATGATGCATTAAATGATGATCCCAGTTTTCCGTGGCCTTAATTATAATGGGAGTAAGAATCGAGTCCACAAGTTTGGCTGGTAATGCGACTGGGAACACAGCAGAGTCATAGACTAAAACACACAAACTCGTGTAAGTGTATTTGTCCCTTACACTTAAGGAAGGCACAATCCTGCTACATTCGTGTTGAGACCTATTTAAACTCACAGAATCTATAGGCTATAAATAACACCCAAGTGACATTGCATAACTCATCCAATTTTAGAAATCTCTGGCTTTGCTGTTTCCATTTTTCACGGTGTGGTCTGCAAGCCTGATGGCTTTTAAGTATTTCCACGTTTTTGGAAGAGAATCATTGAATTCGGGTTGGCAAATGGGACAGAAGTTGCTGACGGGATTTATGGATTGGTGTGTGTCTCAAACAATGTTTCCTAAACTTTTTAATTGTCGCTCTTCCAAGGAGGCATTTTTAGACATTTTTTTTTTTTTTGGTACGATATGGATGTATGAATCCTGATTGCTATGATAAGAAATAATGTGCTTTGTACCATTTTATCTTGAGTTTCTTTACGTGGGATTTTGATCCTTGCGGTGTAGACAAATACAATCAAATGTATAAAAACTCATCGGGAAAAATGGAACAATAGGTGAGCACGAGATTTTTTTAAAATCATTTCTGTGTAAAGGAGACAGGGAGATGTAGTGGGAAAACATGGAACTTGGTTGATGTGGGTATTCATTAAAGATGAGAAGCAATTAATAAACTCTGGATGTTTTGGTAGATCATGTGCATCTCCTAGTTTGCTCATGTGCAAAATATATAGTCAGACCAAATTTATTTCGATGTTCTGATTCTGTGAAGTCCTATATTGTGACATGTACTCATTTTACAGAGTGGTATTGTAGGACATGATTCCATTATTTAACACTTGTCAAAGGCCCGTATTGCTCTGTCATATTAAAAAATTCACCGAAAAAAATAAAAATGAAAAAATGCATTGAAATAATGAAATGCAGGGATTCGACGGTATTTCAGGATTCGGGGGCTCAAATGCTTATAGATGCCAGGCAGATAATAAAGATGTCTTGAATTTAAAAAGAAACATTGATGGTCGCCACTAGGACAGGGGTTTGCTTCGTCTGACGAGCAGCCATGTCAGAAGAGGACAATGGGGAACAGAGGGACAGGTGGTCCACATCCCACACAAGGCACCCAGCTTTGCAAACCCTACTCCATCGTGCACCGTGACTGGATTCTGGGCAAGTCTCATGCTCAAGAGTAGGCACTAGAACCTCAAGAATTGGCCTTTGTTCTTTGGGGTTACAGGGTTCCTAGGAGCAAGCGGGTGAGTCTGGAGTATTGTAGACGGCAGGACTCCGCAAGCATGGGATTATCTCAGAAAGGTGGTGAGGAGTGCAACTTTTGACAATTTCAATCAGCAGCCAGAGCAGTGGTGTTCGGGATGGGGTGTTGAGGTCATCTCTCAGGCTGAGTGGGGCAGATCATTGTGTTATTGATCCTGACCCAAGGTGGCAGGCTCTGACCCCTCCTGGGGGTAACCAGAAGGCAGGGAAGAGGCTGCATGCGGTGGGGAGAGCCTCTCTCTTGCTGTGCTTACCTATGGGCTTGCAAGCCAAACTGAGCAATCCCTCCCGCCCTCTGTCTCTCTACGTCCTTTCCATCTAGCTTCGAGCGGCATCGCAGATATGGTTCCTATGTCCAGGATCGAGGATCCGGCGGAGTCCTATCACGAGCCATGATCTCCTAACTGACCTTTGGGAGGGCAGGGCAAGCCTGTGGGATGGGAAGAGGTCAGACGTGGGGCAACAGTGGGTTGTATTCTTGATGGGCGCTGGACTGAGCAAGACGAAGTCTTACCTTCCATGCCCCACATCTGGTATCCTGCAATTACCTGGAAGCAACGCTGAATTTTCCTCCCTGCTGAGAAACAAAAGGCCAGTGTCCTGAATAAGGAAAGGGAATGAAGGGTGGGAACAGCACGTGGGATGAGCTTTGATAGATGTATGAGACGGAACACGGTGGTTGCTCCCAAGTGAGCCTAGCCAGCTAACTCACCTGCTGGGCATGGAGAGTTTGCCAGCTATTTGCAAAGGAGGTCTCCAATCCTGTGGGGTTACCTTGTCAGGGGGCATTAAGATAGAGCAGAACTCCGGACAGGGAACAACGATAAATTATTCATCCCCATGATGGCTTTGAATGGGGAGCGGGTAATCATCCGAGCATAGGGCCTGCCTCTGCAGAAGGATGGTTCCAATCAGTGACTTTGCCAGCCCACGGTGGCCCCCCATAACTACAGGGTTGACACAATTGACTTTGGGATTGTAACTGGAGGAAGAGCCTGGGGATGTGACCCCAGGGGTGTGGGCCCCATGAGAGCGATCAGATTGCTCTACTGAGCACTGCCCAAGCCCATGGTCAAGACAATAATGTTGGGCACATGGAAACACCACTATCTCTGAGGATATGGGTCAGTCCTGGTGATCCGCTGCCTCCTGAAAACACCCCGGTTTGATTGGACATCATCCCAGAAAGAGCAGAGGAAAATACGGGATTGTTGAGGAGAAGAGGAACGAGGTGGGGCATCAATAAAAGACCTTGCTTTGATCTACCGTCATGGAGACCCCAACAGCCGCACCGTGAACTCAAGCTGGAGCGATGGCGGCTTGTGCCCATCTCCCTGGTGACCTTGACGGGTTCCAGAGACGGCATAGCATCTTCATTCCCAGCAATGACTCCCGCCAGGGCGCCTCATTAGTCCAAACACCCGGGATGCTGGTTTGTTGTGAAGTCAGTCCCGGGAAGGCACCTCTTCGCTGGCAGGGTGCAGCCTTCCTTGTAAAGATCAGTTGAGATACTGCCCTAAAAGGAGAAGAAAGCCATTTGAGTTTTGCCGGTATGGGGCACATGGGTCAGGTTTTCTGTTTTCTGCGGGAGAGAGGATGCAGCCAATGTATTTTTAGGAGCTTTATAGACTATTGGGCTGCATCCTTCAGACAACGTTTGGAAGCTTTTCTAAAATGGGTCAATGAAAGAAGACACAAAAAGCCACATACGGAAAATGTATAGTTAATGGGGAAAGAATCCACGTTCTTTTAAATTAATGGACCTATTTTGCAGAATTATTCTTAATAAGCCAGCTGCAAAATGTAATGATTGCATATTATTATTTATTATATAGTATGTACTGATAAGTCAGTTTATTTTACATACCTTACTATAATATGTACTCCAAGTATCATTATTTTAATAAGTCTGTTGCACCAAATTATATTTTGCATTGTGTCATTTATTATTTTATATATAGTATCATTTGATTATTGTATATTAGTTTACTCTTACATGTTATATTATTGTATATTATAAGTGCCACCAATTTTAATAAGTTGCAGGCAATTATAGATGTATATTTTTAAGATTCTATTTATTTATGTATTTGAGAGAGAGACAGAGAGAGAGCATGAGCGGAGGGAGGAACAGAGGGAGAGGGACAAGCGGACTCCAAGCTGACCATAGAGCCTGACACAGGGTTCAATCTCATGACCCTGAGATCATGATCTGAGCTGAAAGAAGGTTTTATTTTTAAGAAATCTCTACACACAATGTGGGGCTCGAACTTACAACTCCGAGGTCAAGAGTTGCATGCTCCACCAACTAAGCCAGCCAGATGCCCCTATATTATGATATATAATATCTTATTATGATGATATCTATACGATGTATCATATTATATTAATCATTTTATCGTATTTATATATTGTATTATGTATTTATGAAACATTGTTATGTTTTGCTATTATATTACTATGTATTTTATGAATATCACTTATTCTTAATGAGTCATTTGCAAGGAATCATTAGCATATTGTTATAATATATTGTATTATATATACTGAATACTATGCATGTTCTATGTTCATTTATTCACATAATACGTATAATTGTATTATTACAGGTATCACTTATTCTTTACTATTCTATATCTTAGCATCCTATAAGATGCATCATTTACTGTAAGTATAATTACTTTCTACTAAGTCAATTGCAATGAATTACACAGTTGCTACATTAATAATTATTTAAGTATTTTGTGCTATATATTTTATGACTATATATGACATCTTGTATTATTATTATTATGAGTGCCACTTATTCTTAATAAGTCCATCGCGCACAATCATTCCTGACCAGTGTCACGTTCCCTTGCCTAATTGCGAAGCAATGTCTAGGGTCTTTGCGTGGTCTTAAATCCTGGATGCCCACTTCATCAAGTTAGTCTTTACAACACTCCTAGGAGATAAGTACCTTTCTAATCCTCATTTTAGAAGATTTCAGGAAGATTTTGGGAAGAAGAAGGCGAGGCCCAGAGAGGTCGAGTCACGCAGGTATCACAGTGTTCATGCCGTCCGATGGCCGGCAAGTGGGTCAACATTCACGGCAGAATGCCAAGATTCGCTCTCAGTTCTCTGATTTTTAAAAATTGGCTTCTGATATCAGCCAATAAGCATATGAAACGGGGATGTGATCTTTTGTCTCTATGATAATGTCAACGCCAACCGCAACGGCGCTATTACCTTTAGTTTGCGTTTCCAGAGACCGTCCTCAGGTGTGTCACGGCTTTAGCCACATAGCAATTTCTGGGAGGCAGAAAGCACCAGGATTGGTTTACTTCCTTTGTTATTTGGTAAGTTAGTGAATAATAAGGTTTAGGTTACATAGTAAAGGAAATACCGTATGTCAGGGGCTTATTGATCTCATGTGGCCACAGTCTTACAGCTCTTTCCATTTTGCTATGTGTTTCTGGGTAGACATTGTACTTGTCTGTCTCGCCTCCTTGCAGGCAAGGGGAGGTAGGTATAATATAACATCCTCATCTGTTTAAGGCAGGGTGTCCTGAGCCTCGGCACTGTGGACACCTGGGGCTGGGTGGCTCTCGGAGGTGGGGTGCTGGGCACTCTAGGGAGTTGAGTAGCGTCTCTGGTCTCCACCCACCACATGCCGGGAACACCCCTCCCGCTTTGCAGTGACAACTAAAAATATCTGCAGATGTTGTTCAATGTCTTTTGGGGTAAATACTTGCCCACAGCTAAGAACTGGATGAAACTGAGTCCGTGGAAACTAAGTGGCCATATGCCTAAGATCATATGTCCAATTCATGGAAATATAGAAATAGGATCCTTTCAGATCTTGAGGGCCCCCTCGTTAGATTGTCTGCCCCACGAAACGCCCAGTCTTCAAGGGTTCGGCCTGATAGTCATGCACTGATACTATCTTTCATTTCATTTAATTACCTTCCTGATTCTATTGCTTACAGAGTTTGGGGGACGGTCTCATGGTTTATAGCCTGCTCAAGATTCTTGTTATATCAGGTGGATATTAGGATACAAGACTCAGAAAAAGCCAAGGGTGTGGCCAGCTTGGCGGGGCAGGTGGGGGTGGGCATCATCTTGCTTTCTGCCTGTCAGCCTCTCTAGTCTTCTCCTCTGGATCCTCAAAAGCAGCAAACTCCCTTCCTGCAAAGGGCATCTCAACACGTTTCCGCCCCTCCCTCCTGCATCTCTTTCTAGAGTGAATTTTCAGTCTTGTGATAGATCCAAACACCAATGACAGTTTCTTAGGGAAGACCCTCCTCCCTGACTCCCCAGACCCAGTCAGATCCCCTTCTCTGCGTTCTTACGGCATGGCACGAATTTTCCTTCATAGCATCTTTCACCATTGGTAATCCTGTGTTTATTTCTGTGATTATATCCCCAGTCTCAACCTTCCTGTCTCAACTATAAGCTGCAAGGAGATAGAGATGGTATCTCTACTTACTCATCCTTTATCCCTAGCCACTGGGCGGTCAGTGGACATGGGCTGAATTAGTGAGTGAGGAACAAGACACAAAGGAGAATATGACATTGTCCCTACATGCAATGGTTGGATGATGGCCTCCAAAAAGATTTGTCCCTGTCATACCTGGAACTTTAGAGTGGGACCTTATTTGGAAATCATTCTTTGCAGATGTGATAAGTGAAGGCTCTGAGATGAGGTCATCTTGGATGAGGGTGGCCTAAATCCAATGACAGGTGTCCTTATAAGACACAGAAGAGAGACACAGACACAGAGGAGAAACCACATGAGGACAGAGGCAGAGACGAGAGGGACGTGGCCATGAGCCCAGGGTCACCTGGATCCCCAGAAGCTGGAAGAGGCAGGAAGGACCCTCCCCTGGAGCCTTGGGAGGGAGCATGGCCCTGGCCCACCTGGATCTCAGCAGCCCTGCCCCTCCTGGATCTCAGCCTTCTGGTCTCCAGAGCTGGAGGAGGATGAATCTTTGTTGTGTTAAACCCTTGGTTTGTGGTCATTTGTTAAGAGCAGCAATAAGAAACTCATACACTACCCAAAAGTATTTAATTTTTGAGACATAGTACATTTCTTTCTCATTCTTCTTCCCAGGACATTGCAACTTAAGGGGGGAACTGACCATCAATGCATATGGTCCTGTTGAAGGGATTAAATAAGTTGTCATTACTGAAACTATACTCCAAGGCCAGCTCTACATTTGGGCCAGTTGTTTATGACAACTCCTTCAAAATAGCATATTGCCTTTTTAATATATTGCCACCCACTTTATTCTCATTGTCTTTCTTCCAAGACTGACTTTGTTCTTCCCCCAATACTTGAGCTGCTTGAAGAAAGGGACCAAGCGACAGTGATTATCGTTTGGTCATTCATACATGCAGAGGCTACCCTCTAATGAGTCTTCAAAAAGGGGTTGTTGGATGAGTTCACGCCCATCCAATCTATAAACCCTGAGGATTTTCCCAAAGTCATCCTCTGAGGTTATGACACCGAGATCTGCCAATCGACTTCCTTAGATTTCAACCCTGAGGGGTTCCAGTGACTAGTTTGTCTCTGGTTGCAAGGAAAGGGTGTCCCGTGAGTGAAAGGCAAGAATGCACTTACTTGTCATTCTCTTTCTCTGACTTTGATTTTAAGTGACATGTTGGAAAGTCAAAGCTCATGTCATGCCCCTCTCTCCTGCTTTTACTTTTTTAAACTATCATCTATTTTAGGAAGGCTCATTGCTAAATTTTATTACTTATTTATTTTTTTAACTTTGCCAGCAGGGGATCTTTATGAAACCTAACAGTCAAACATGTGTACCCTCAAGAAGGAGCAATGCAATAAAATGCGTCACTAATTTTGATTATCCCACTAGGATAAGCTCCCTGTAGGAGTTGTACTTTGATATTTTTAAGCAATGGAGAAGACTCTCTTTTGAGGAGCAATGAAGGCATTAAAATCATGGAAGCCATTTGGTTGATATAATAAACACTTGTAAACTGGATGGTTTTGTGATCGAGTTTCCCCAACAGCTGTTTTGAATAAGATGTTATAGGGGTTCTTGGGCATGATATTCTTCTGTGGACCAGATTAGGTCTGTGGTAGCTCAGTAGTTAAAGAATCCTAAAGTCAATTCATTATAATACAGACTTGTCTCCAAACTCTGCCTGTAGTAAGTTTTTTTTTGAGGGTTCATTGACTCTAATTCCAATCAGTTCTAATACAAGGCAACCTTGGGTGGTCATAAGCATTTTTGAGGGTTCACTGACTTCAGAGTACAGATACCATTTTGTAACTAGGATTTGGGGGGAGAGAGGTCAGTGGAAATGAATAGATGAGCTTGAATGATCTTTGAGTAATTCGTGTCATCCAAGTGATTATTCATGGAGTTGTAAGAAACTAGGAGTCATTGTTGGAAAGTTTGACTGTTTTCTGTGGAATTCAATAGATTTTAGGAGCCCCACATGCTTGGATAGTCCTTGCCGGCACAGTAAAGGGTTAACTTAGCAGGTGTGGGGTCTTCCCACCCTGCATATGCCAAGGACAGAGCTAGTCCTTGACTGGCACTTGGGAGAAAACCAATGACCCAAGATATATCCTGCCTGATGTCAGTTCCTTTGCGTACCTGGGGTCTTTGACCCTATCGGATACTATAACAATGTGATTTATGTTGATCCCACCCTTTTCATTGCCTGGGGCGCTGGGCCACCCTCTATCAGTTTGATCTCTGGGGGAGCCAATTAAAGAATGAGTAACCAGTCAGTAGAATTAAGGTCACTAAAAACTGAACATCAAGGCTGAGATGAGTTCCCCTAGTTGACAACACTCTATGTATGTTGTCCCACATCCTGTCTGTTCGAGAAAAGAGAACCAGAAGATTGTGCCTGGTTTTTCCCAGATTCTTCTCTATGCACTTTGGACTCTCACTGATTTTCATCCATATCACTTCACTGCAATAGATCATGACCATAGGTATGACGGCTCTTCTGATCTCTGGGAGTCCTCCTAGCAGATAATTGAATATGAGTATCATCTTGGGGACATCTGACACAGCATGCCCTCAATGGCTCACATTATGGGGAGGGGACCCCTGGGAGGATCAAATAGCACAGAGAGAATATATAAGGTGCTGCCATTTGCTTACACCTGTTTTCTATTTCTTAATAAGTGGCAATAACAATGCTCATAGAGTCTGTTAATACATGTGAAATTCTTTGAACAGCACCACCGTGTTGTGACTTTCCCGGGGTGAAACATTCCTGAAACAGCAAATTGAGGTAGATAAAATGGAGCCAAAGCATGCAGACGACACATATACCTAGGACCCAGAATATTATGTTGCATCCAGGAGACTGGCGCGGGAGAGCCTTCAGCTGACAGGATGCAGACTCTAGCACACGTGTATGTATGCATAAATCGGGTACTTGTGCACGTTTGTACTCATTGCAAATATATGCAGTGTCCTTACCTGTCAACTGGGAAAGAACAGGTGATTTTGTGTCTCAGTGCAGAATGATATGTGTTAGGGCATGGTCAAGGGGATCTGGAACCCACATGGGAATGCTTGAGTCATCTGGGACCAGCACAGGGTGCAGATGCCAGAGGGAAGGTTATAGGATAAGAAGTCTTGGGGTCTAAGTGAGCATGGACTCTTCTGAGAAAAGACATGTTGGGCAGGCAAGGTCTAAGTTAAAGATCGGAGACTGTGAGCACCTGTAAATGCCTATAGGAGATGCTCTCCTATATCTTAACACGTATGTCCCACTACAATACAGTTCAGTGGTCTGCATTATAATCAGAGACCCCCGTGCAAAACAAATCTCTCTCGAAAAAAAGTGGAAGTTAACGCAGAACTGATTTTGCAAAAGCTTTCTGAAATTGCTAAGACGCCCCTCCGTGTTTTCTAGTGTCTAAACGGCCCCACCCTCAGCTTGGTTATTCTAGCTTGTGCAACCATTTAGTTGGTTCAAAGCTGGCTGAGCTTTGAAAGGTTGGATTAACCCAGCTCACTTTGTTCTTCGGCTCAACGCTGCACTTGGCTTTGGTTCCAAAGACGCGTTTCCGTTGAGAGTCTGCCTTAAAAAAACAACAACAACAACAATCTCTCCAATGGATACTCCACGAAGCTGCGCATGAAATAATACCCTTACTCTATTTGCTGACATTTCAAGCATTAAATTAATATTCTTGAAGTTGATTCATCAGGCTTCTACCTGTAATTGGGATTCTGAGCATGCAGAAGGAGCATTAGAGGGAAAGCAATCGGTCCGTGGAATAAGGCAGCTTTTCATTTTGCAGCCAATCCCGGAAAGCAAACACAATCAGGCGGCGTTCTGGGGGCCGATGGATACTGCAGTTCTCGTGAGTCAAGCAGTAAGAAAGAGAGGCTTGAAGCAAACACGGAAGAAGGCATGGCGGCCTGGGAAACCCTCCCATGGAGTTCATCCCCAATTTTTATGGCATTGACCCCAATCTGGCTTTTAATACATCTTTATTTTTAAGAGGCTTCCATGTGTAGGCAAGAGGAGCTGTTTTCTGAGGGCGTGGAATCCATGCAGAGCCATGAAGGACTCAGGGAGCGTGGGTTCCCTGCCAGTGTGTGGGCTTGGAGGAGAGCTGGCCTGTTACAGAGCCGACATTTTAGATTCCTGTGGGGCTAGAGTCTTGTTATCATATTCGAGAGCGGTAATACCTCTGCTGCAGCTTTACCAACCTGTTGGCACTGAAGAGGGTCTAGAGCCCACTCGGATTTGTGGGCAACCCTCCTTCGTTGTAACGTCCCCAGCCTTGCATTTAAATTGGGACGTGCGTGCAAGGGGCGCCTGGGTGGCTCAGTCGTTAAGCATCTGCTTTCGGCTCAGGTCATGATCCCAGGGTCCTGGGATCGAGCCCTGCATTGGGCTCCCTGCTCCCCGGAGAGTCTGTGTCTCCCTCCCCCTTTGAAGCTCCCCCTGCTTGTGCTCTCTCTGCTTTTCACTCTGTCAAATGAATAAATAAAATCTTAAAAGAATAATAAATTGGGACATCCAAGACAAAGGCAGAAGAAAAGAGCATCGTTCAGGATGACGGCAACACGAAGGAGGACTCTCCAAAAAGCTCAACAGAACCTGGTGAAAATCACAGGTGGGTGGTCCTAGCCCAGACTGTTACCACAATCCAAATGGAATTTTGCATTGATGGGTGTGCAGATTGTCGGTAGCAGCCCCTGAGAATATCACTTGTCTCATAATATAAGAGAAATCTGGGTAAATGACACTAATCAGGTATTAGAGAAGAACCCACTCGCTTTGGGTTGGAATGGATGGTTTTCCTTTCGGAAATATTTGTCCGAGGATTTCAGAACATCCCGATCTGTGGCGGAGCCAATCCAGTGTTAGAGCAGAACCTTGGTCCGTTGTCAAGAATGCATGCTAATGCATCTCTGGAGACAGACGCACGAAGGCATGATGTGGGCTGCACACCTCGGTTTTATGGCTTCCCATGTGCGTGTCCCGTGGAGGCTCAGAAAGCCGGGCAGGTGAGGGTACCTCATGCCTGCTAGATTAGAATCACTCCCTGTTAGGAGTGATTGCTTTTCCTCCAGCTGTTACCCACGTGTGCCTGGGAATTTTGGGCCCTTTAAAAATGAGTTTTCAGGGGTGTGCAGATGGCTCAGTCATTAAGCGTCTGCTTTTGGCTCAGGTCATGATCCAAGGGTCCTGGGATCGAGCCCCGCCTCGGGCTTCCTGCTCAGCGGGGAGTCTGCTTCTCCCTCTGCCCTCCTCCCTGCTCATGCTCTCTCTCTCTATCTGAAATAAATAAATAAAAATCCTTAAAAAACGAGTTTTCAAATCCTATAGCTTTTTCAGCTGTTTGAATTATTTAAATAAGAACAGAGGGCAATGTACTTAGAAACGGAAGGATCAACACCCTAATATTTACATAAGGAGTGAGGACAAGGGATTGTACAAATGGTTTTCCAGAAGGAGAGTGGAAATTTTGGACCTAAGTTTATTTTTTTTCTCCCAATACATAAAATACTCCCAGGGAAGCTTATGGGAAAAAAAAAATTAAGTGGAACTTGAAAGTCACTGAGAAAATGTGGAAGCCAACACAAAATATGCATAATTTGGGACGTGGAGAGATGTCAAGGGAGTGAAAATCTATGTCCTCTTTGTGTAAACCTGTAGGTAAAACCCAGACAAAAGGATGGTACCTTGTGGAACAGGAAAGGGACATGTGCCAATGGATTTCAAATATTTATTCAAATAAATACAAAAAGGTAGATTGCTTCCTCATTATTACTTGTAAGTAGGTGTGCATTCATTCCCAAGCATACAGATAAGTTATGTACACATAACAAAATTTCCAGCTCAGCAACTGGCCAAGAGGACCTTTTCTGGGGAACACGTTAGCATTTTGCAAAGTGGGGGAAGGGCTTGCACATCCGTATGTAAGAGCAAGCCTGGAGGGGGGTGCAGGGCAGGATGAAAGTGTCCGATAGCTTTCAAGGGAATGCAGCCACTTTGTGGTGACGTCATGGCTCAACCACCGTCTCCAAGTGGCTGGAAATTTAAAGACAGGGTCCAGCGTGTCTATTAACATATATGCTGTAGGGACATCTGGGTGGCTCAGTCGGTTAAGCGTCTGCCTTTGGCTCAGGTCATGATCTCAGGGTCCTGGGATGGAGCCCCATTTGGGAATCCCTGCTCAACGGGGAATCTGCTTCTCCCTCTCCCTCTGTCCCTAACCCCACTCGTGCTCTCAGTCTCTCAAATAAATAAATAAAATCTTAAAAAAAACCCACATATACTGCAGCATTACATCAGGGGAGTGATGATGATGATGAGCAAAATGTTCAAGATTACCCACTGTTGGCCTAGAAGCCCCAGTTAATGCAAATCTCCTTATTTTTTTAAAAATAAGATTTCTTTTTTTTGTGGTAAAATATCCATAACAAAAAATGTACATTTTAACCATTTTAAGCATAGAGTTCAGTGGTATTAAGTACATTCATGTTCTTGTGTAACCGTCCCCATCGACTATCCACCCCCAGGAATTTTCCATCTTCACAAACTGAGAGTGTCCTCATTAAACACTAACTATCGCCTCCTTCTCCTCCCGTGCCCCTGGTGTCCTTCACTCTATATTCTGTCTCTGTGAATTGGATGGCTCTAGGGTCCTCATATAAGTAGAATTGTACAAGATCAGTTCTTTTTTTAAAATTTTGTTTATTTATTTGACAGAGAGAGACACAGAGAGAGGGGCAACACAAGCAGGGGGAGAGGCAGAGGGAGAAGCAGGCTTCCCGCTGAGCAGGGAGCCCGATGCGGGGCTCGATCCCAGGACCCTGGGATCATGACCTGAGCTGAAGGCAGATGCTTAACGACCAAGCCACCCAGGGACCCCACAAGATGAGTTATTTTTGTGATTGGCAATGTCACTGAGCATCACGTCCTCAAGGATCATCCACGTTGTAGCAGGTGTCAGAACGTCCTTCCTTTTCATTGTGTGATTGGACCTCGTTGTTCACCTATTCATCTGTGGGTGGACACATGGGTTTCCACCTTTTGGTCGCTGTGATGAATCCTGCCGTGAGCATGTGTGAGCAAACATCTCTTCTAGCCCCTGCTTGAGACCCTTTGCAAATCTTTTGTTTGTTTGTTTGTTTTTCAGATAAGCTGCTGATAGGTCATGCTGGGAATTCTCATGAAATAGGTCATCCTGAAATTTTTTAATGGAGGATAGCCCAGCACACGGGGAAGCAGGTTCTCACATAAAACCATGCAATGAATAGATTCCAGGCTTCAAGGGATTTTTTAAAAACCCTTGTGTGTGGCCTCTGCTGGTCCCAGAGGATGGTTGTTACAAGGCATCCATAACTAGCTGTTGCATTTGAAAGCTTTATTAGGGAAGCGTTGCCCTCTGTAACTCTCCAGAGCTTTTAATTCCATCTCTTTGGGCTCCTTCGTGGCAATGGTGCATCGGGGAAGAAGCGTTTAGAAAAATAAATACCGACTCTTCCATAGAATGAAGTTATCTCTAAGCTAAGAGTTTCCCAAGTTCTTGTTTATTTAGCATGAATATGCCAGCATAGTTAGGAGTTAGGTTTTACTCCTCAAAAATAGACATAGATTACCATGTAAAATACACGATAGATAAAATGTCCATATTGCTTTGTGCCAATGATGTTGCTGCAGCAGCTTTAAGGGAGGGTCCCTCAGCTGATCTATGGCAAAATCCTAGATAGAATTCTCTTTTGTATCTCACCTTATTGCCAGTAGATAAAACACCCATACTCTCATTGTTCCAAGCGAGGCAGCCCCCATCAGTATCTATTTTTGGAGGTGCATCAAACATGGCAGCCGATGATTTGTATATGTTCACCAACATTATCCCCTCTACCCACTTATGATGAAAATCACATTTTAGTTAGCTGTCCAGCAAGGAGAAGCTTCCAATCTGTATGCCCAGGACACATGTGTGCTGCATAGAGCTCATTGTCCGAAGACTTGGCTTTCTTGCAGCCCCAAATAATGAATGAAGAAAGATGGAGCCCAGCCGGGGTTGCATGTCTCTTACAACCCACCCACCAAAGGAGCGATGGTGAGGAATTGATGGGAAGGTCTTTGCTCTATTTTCTCATCTCTCAATTTAGTATATGTTTTGAGTAGATAAATTTTCCTGGTTTATGAAAGACATAAGCAGATTGCTCATTGGGCGATGTGAAGGCAAAACTGTTTATGAGTCCCTGAACTCAAGGACAAAGACTTGCAATAGCATTTTCTTGAGTGGCTTATCATATAAGGCATTCTTCATCTCTTTTAAGTTTCATTTTCTTGACGATCTCATGAGGTTGGAGTCATTTTCTTATTTTTGTAAATCAAATGCATTCATCCTGAAAAGAATATATTCTCCCTTTTAATGTCTCGAAATATTACATGCACGGTTGAGGTGAGTAGGTAAATAGAGTTAAAATCCCTGACCTTATCCTCCTCATGATTGCCTTCTATCCAGATGTCTTTTGAAATAAGGAATGCAATCTATTTACCGATTTTTTGTGCTTGGGTAATGGGCATAGAGTTTGTTCCCATTATTTTTCTTTGGCATATTTTGGTGTACATCAATTTGTAGACCCAGACTAATGGGTAAGAATCTTGTTATATTTTTATTACTCTGAGACTCACTTAATCCACATGGATAACCATGGTGGTGATTTTACGCCTCCCCTGCCCCAAGCAGGCTCAATATTGATTTTGTGTGGATTATTGGCTGTTGAATGCATCATTGCTCGATATAATCATATGTACATTCAACACCACTTTGCTTAAGAAATTGCAGATTGGCAGAAATTATTACTGCCAGGCAGTTTTTACTGTGTGTGTGTGTGTGTGTGTGTGTGTGTAATTCAAGGGGAGAGGGTAGTCTTTCCAGTAGTTCTGAATAATGGAATTCTAAACTGGTGAAGGATCCTATTTATGCCTTGAAATAAGAAAAAAATCAATGTGTTTCTTCAACTGCATTCTTTGGGGGATAAGAATTTCCCTATATAAGTACTACTTATCAAATACTGTATTTGTTAGCTTAGGCTGACTCAAGCTCCAGTAACAAGTGTCCCCCAAACCCCCTTGTCTTAAAACAAAAATTTACTTCTTATTCCAATTCTGTCCTGGATGCTTTATTGAGATATAAATGCATGAATAGGCAAATGATAATGTTGAGGTTCTTTTGATAAAACCAAGCAGGCATTTTGTTAGTGATGTGGCATGACACTATTTGACCAAACAACCAATGGAAAGTCACTGATGTGCTTTGTAACTGGTGCTGGGGTATCCAGCTTGTAAGCCTACCTGTACTCTGGTTTCTGTCCCTTGCTTATTGCCGCTCCAAGTGGCGTTGAGTAGATCTCTACTAGGAAGAAACAGGTGCTCCCTGACATTTCCTTTTATCACCGCCCACCCATGAGAATAGCAAAACGATTTTATATTTATCCTCATTCTTTCCCTTTGTATTACATGACGCACTTGATTGATCTCAAGCTTAGACACAGAAGGAATTCACAGAAAGTATCTTTCTTTGGCTCTAATATTCAACTAATGTGCATGAATTTGTGCTTTGATTTATTATAGGAGAACAAGTGCACACAGAGGGAGACACCTATGGACTTACATTGACAACGTGATCCGAAGACGAAGGAGGAATTTATGGTGTGTATGCTTATCGAACGATGCAGAGTCCGAAGTCTTGGGGTTATGGGTTCCATTCCCTGCGCATCTATCAACCTCAGAAACCACTCATCACTTGGTGGCCTCTGGGCTCAAAGGACTTATCCTGTGAGACAGACATCTCTAAAGCCCCCACATCAGGCAACGATTGCATGATCATTTATACAAATGCATGAGCTAAATAATGCTTGAATGATTTCAACGAGGACAGGGGTGTGGGGGGAGCTGATTTTCATAAAATGAGAGATGTGGGAACCACCAGAGCTGTTTGTTTAGAAAGAATGCAGTGCAAAGAAGTGAAATCAGCTTTTGAGACCTAAGGCAGGTATTTGAAAATAACAGAAGGAGACAAAGTCAAACATGGGAGACACATCGATGACAAACAATCTCAAAAAGCCCTATTGAATTAGCTCCCTTTCCATACAATGCTGATTTTAAATCCATGGCACTTAGAAGCACATGACAAATGTAGAAAGATGTATAGACATCTGAAAAAAACTAGCCTGTCTGTTAGATCAAAGCATTCGTGGGAGTTAAATGAGATAATACAGCCAGCTCGTACAGTGGCTTCCACTTTGAAAGCACTCAATTAAATTGTCAGATATTATGATCACCTGACAATTCGGTGGTATACACAGATCCAGCTCTTACAGGCCAGTGGGATTGGAGAACTAGTCATGGAGAAGTACATTGTTTAAAAATCAGCCATACTGCTGGTTGTTGGAGCTTTTTCTGCGACTCTGACGGATACAGAACACACCAACTACACTTTTCCTTTATGACGGGCAAATGTGCGGGTTTGCTCGCCCACATCCCCCATTTGTCCAGGGAAAACAGACCAGATTTCACTTTGCTCACAGGACATGCTTTGCTTCTCGCTGCAGACCCGTGACGCTGACTTCGGGCTCACGTTTTTATCACGATCTCCCAGTGTTCATTACCTGGTGCAACTTTCAACACCTAGAGATTTGTCACGGATTGGAAACTCAAGGCGTTGTTGGCATGACTTGGTTTTTAGTGGGTACCATGCTCTTGTACTCTGGGCCATTCCCTCCTTGTTATACCTCCAGATTCTGGGAACAACAGCCTGTAAACTTGTCCTCAGGATGAAGCTGGTGTTCCACGTTACTTGGCATCCTTGCTAACAGATTTCATGGAACTGTGTTTCTGCAGGGAGCCATCTACTTACTTGAATGTCTGCGTTCATTTCCTAGTGTTGCCATACAAAGGAACCTAAGCTGGGTGGCTTAAATAGCACACATTGATTCTCACACCTTCATTCTGCTGGCAGGAAGTTCAAGATCAAGGTGTCCACAGGGTTGGTTCCTTCCAAGATCGGTGAGGCAGGATCTGTTCCAGGCGTCTCTGCAGCTTTTGGTGGCCTCCAATGTTCCTTGGCTTTCCAAAGGCATGCTCCTTGTATCTTCACACTGTCTTCTCTCTCTGTGTCCAAATATCCCATTTTTATAAGGATGCCAATCATATTAGAAAAGGGCCCACCCAAATGACCTCCTTTCAACTTGATTACCCCTGTGAAGACCCTATCTCCAAAGAAGGTCACATTCTGAGGTACCACAGGGTGAGACCAACATATTTTTTTGGGGGGGACAGAATTCAACCCCAACAGTGTCTTAATTAGAATGGCCTCACCATATGTGTAACCCTACTCTCTGTGGTGACATTGGTTAGCCAGCTTGCCATTCCCTAGCATGCATCTCCTATGAGTTGTGTGTTGGTTGCCGAGTCAGTAGAAAGAGAACACACCATGAATATTGAATATTACTTTGCAGGGAGATGAGAAAGCATCTCCTTGCCCAGCCTGCACCTGGCCGTTGGTTTGGGTGTGTGGGGAACCCAAGAGTCCTGTGGGCGTTCCCCTCTTCTCCCTGCGAAGCCCTTCTGATGCTTTCTCACCTGCTTTCCTACCTGTTTAGTCTGTTCAGTCTGCACCATGAGGATGTTCATGACTTGGCAAGGCTCTTGAGCTGGTGGAAGGATGTATATCTGGCAACCAGTGACCTTTCTAGAAGGAGCTCTGAGCTCTGGGGTGGTTGTCCTCAGGTATACTCACTGTTCCTAAGCAAGTAGGAAAGCAGGCGAGCCTTTGTTTCATGCCACATCACCTGCTATATTTCATGCAGATGTGTTACCAGCTCTTGTGTGCTTGGAGACCTCCCCTTCTAGCACACCTGGAGGCCTCCCCGGGGAGCACAGCTGGAGACCTCCTCTGGGAGCACAGCTGGAGACCTCCTCTGGGAGAAGAGCTGGAGACCTCCCCTTGGGAGCACAGCTGGAACCTCCTTGGGGAGCACACCTGGGGACCTCCCTGGGAGTACACTCAGAGTCACCAGGACCCTTATCAAATTTGATTTGGAATTGGGTTTTGGACTTTAGGAAGCAAGAGATGAGGAACTTAGGATAATGGCCAGGTCACACACATGGCAAGGACACTGAATTGACCTCTCCCTCCTCCGCTCAGCCCATGTTGATCTCAGACCCTCACAGCAACTCCAGTGGTTTCAACCATTAAGATCACAACAACCACAATATGACGGTTCTGAGTTTATTTATTTATTTATTTTTAATTTAATTTAATTTTATTATGTTACGTTAGTCACCATACAATACATCATTAGTGTTTGATGTGGTGATCCCCGATTTATTGTTTTCATATAACACCCAGTGCTCCATGTAGTAAGTGCCCTCCTTAATACCCATCACCAGGCTAACCCATCCCGCACCACCCCCCCAGCCCAAACCCTCAGTTTGTTTCTCAGAGTCCATAGTCTCTCATGGATCATCTCTCGCTCTGATTTCCCCCCCTTCATTTTTCCCTTCCTTCTCTTAATGTCCTCCATGCTATTCCTTATGTTCCACAAATAAGTGACACCGTATGATAATTGACTTTCTCTGCTTGACTTATTTCACTTAGTATAATCCCCTACTGGGGATTATGGTCCCATCCATGTTGATGTAAAAGTTGGTTATTCATCCTTTCTGATGGCTGAGTAATATTCTATTGTATATATGGACCACATCTTCTTTATCAGTTCATCTGTTGAAGGGCATCTCGACTCTTTCCACTGTTTGGCTATTGCAGACATTGCTGCTGTGAACATTGGGGTGCATATGGCCCTTCTTTTCACTACATCTGTGTCTTTGGAATAAATACCCAGCAGTGCAATTGCTGGGTCATAGGGTAGCCCTATTTTTAATTTTTTGAGGCAACTCCACACTGTTTTCCAAAGTGGCTGTACCAACTTGCATTCCCACCAACAGTCTAAGAGGGTTCCCCTTTCTCCACAACCTCGCCAACATTTGTTGTTTCTTGCCTTGTCCATTTTTGCCATTCTAACTGGTGTAAGGTGGTATCTCAATGTGGTTTTGATTTGAATTTCCCTGATGGCTAATGATAATGAACATTTTTTCATGTGTCTCTTAGCCATTTGTATGTCTTCTTCAGAGAAGTGTCTGTTCATGTCTTCTGCCCATTTTTTAACTTGATTATTTGTTTTTTGGGTGTTGAGTTTGAGAAGTTCTTTATGGATCTTGGATACCAGCCCTTTATCTGTAGTGTCATTTGCAAATATCTTCTCCCATTCTGTGGGTTGCCTCTTTGTCTTGTTGACTGTTTTCTTTGCTGTGCAGAAGCTTTTTATCTTGATGAAGTCCCAAAAGTTCATTTTTGCTTTTGTTTCACTAGCTTTTGGAGATGTGTCTTGAAAGAAGTTGCTGTGGCCAATGGCAAAGAGGTTACTGGCTATATACAGATCATACAGACCCATGGAACAGAATAGAGAGCCCAGATATGGACCCTCAACTCTATGGTCAAATAATCTTTGACAAAGCAGGAAGAAATATGCAATGGAAAAAAGACAGTCTCTTCAATAAATGGTGCTGGGAAAATTGGACAGCTATATACAGAAGGATGAAACTCGACCATTCTCTAACACCATACACAAAGATAAACTCAAAATGGATGAAAGACCTCAATGTGAGACAGGAATCCATCAAAATCCTAGAGAAGAACATAGATGGTTCTGAGTTTAAATCAGAATTTGGATGAGCCATGTGAAATAGCTGGCTTCCCCAATGCTAAATAAAACTGCTCGTAAAATGACTTGTAAAGAGGTATTTATAGGCTATCTCAAATCTTCCATGAGCCTTGGGGTGTCAGATTTTGAAATCTCTACATTTGCATTTCAATACGACCCAGGAGGTGTGATCCACCCTAATTCCAAAGGTGCCTAGATAGGAATGCTCAGAGGGGTCCTGGCCAGCATTGCAGGCAGGCAGAAATTAGTGTCCTCTTCCTTCTCTCTTCCTAGCAGATTGCGTGCATCCCCAGATTAAAAATGGAGTAAAATCAAATACTAAGCCACCATTTTCCATGGGGAATGAAAATCTGAACCACTTCATAAAACCTCACTTTCTGTAAACCCTACAGCTCCTTCTCACAAGTCTTCCAAGAATATTAAAAGGAATTTTAATTCAGATTTTGCAAGTAGAGAGACTGTACATATTCTATATATTTCATACTGTTGGCTATTAATACCTCCAAAGGAGCTTCAATTTCCATTTGAAAAAGGCTTAGAATTGAAGAAAATAATAGTCTGGCGGTCTCCATTGCCAAATAAAAAGAGGGCTGTATGAATGTCTATATAATTCCAGGAAAGGGATTTTTATTTCATTTCTCCCACCCTGCCCCCACATCCCCAGTAATATTTTTCCCTCATGAAGGCAATTTCCCCTCATTTTGTTTTTCATTTCTTTCTCAATTAACCCTAGAAGTTTACTGTTTTCACCTTTCCAAGGTACGAACTTGGATTTTGCAGCCCCTGGTGTTCAGTTCCTTCCTAGTAATCTTTACAAGCGTGGGCTGGATTTCATGTCCTTTTGGGTTCGCAAGATGTTCCTTCAGTTACACTGGGCTCTGCTCCCCCAGCAGCAACTTTGATGGGGGGTGAGAATATTTAGAGAGTCTGGATCTCTTGATATCTTAGAAGGAACAAGAGCATCTTTAAAATTTTTTTAAAATTTAAACTCAATTTAATTAACATATACTGTATTACTAGTTTCAGAGGTAGAGTTCAGTGATTCATCAGTTGCATAGAAGAGCAAGTGCTCATTACATCCCATGCCCTCCTTATTGCCCTTCACCCAGTTACCCCATTCCCCCCCAACCTCCCCTCCAGCAACATTAAGTTTGTTTCCTACAGTTAAGAGTCTCTTATGGTTTGTCTCCCTCTCTGATGGCTTCCCATTCAGTTTTCCCTCCCTTCCCCTGTGTTCTTTGGTTTTGTTTCTTAAATTCCACATGAGTGAAATCATATGGTGTTTGTCTTTCTCTGATTGACTTATTTCACTTATCGTAATATCCTCTAGTTCCATCCACGTCATTGCAAAGGCAAGATTTCATTCTGTCAGATGGCTGAGCGATATTCCATTGTCTGTAGAGACCACCTCTTCTTTATCCATCCATCTGTCGTTGGACATCTCGGTTCTAAATATGGAAATAAGAGCATCTTTTTGTTCACTTCTCTTATAAAAACAAGGGAATGGCCCACATCTGTGCTGAAGACAGTGGGGTTGAGGGGACAAAGGGAATTCGCTCTGGAGAGACCACAACCAATGACACAGAGGGTCAGGTTTGCATCACTTCTACTGTTCTGGATGCGTCTTTGGCCCAACTGAACTTGACTTACTTGTACATACAGGTTGGGAAAAAAATATATAAGGGGCTCAGCAGGGTTATTCTACAAGACTTGCCAGAGAATTGGAAGAAGGAAAAAGAAGTTTGAGGACAGATGTCAGAATCAAAGGCATTCTGGCTTCAGGCAATGCCAACAAATTGAGAAAGAGGACAAGCCTGTGGCTCTTCCATCTTTCATGGAGCCTACGTCTGGCTATTTAAATTATGCCTTGGTCCGTCCTGTTAGTCCAGGACCTAGGGCCAAACTTCAAAGTCAGATGGATATTTTATCCATGACAGCTTGGACAGATGTATTGGGAAATGACCAGAAAGGCTAATTTCTAAAGTTTTATAGGTGAGCAAGAGCATAAAACATGACTTTCTCTAAAGCCTGAAACTCTGTACAAAATGATAGTCTCTAAAACGGCAAAAATTTGGCAATCTGTTCTCCGTTTCCTGGAATTTAGACAGTTCAATATCAGAAACATTTTCTTTCTTTCTTTCTTTCCTACTTTCTTTCTTTTTTTTCTTCTTTCTTTCTTTCTTTCTTTCTTTCTTTCTTTCTTTCTTTCTTCTTTCTCTTTCTTTTTTTCATAAGAAAGGCAACCTTGTAGAAAATAAGACAGCATGATTTGATGTATTAAAAATCTTCTGATTATGTAGAAACCGGTTTTGAAATTTTACTTTTTAATGCACTTAGCACTCTTTGAAACTTTCTCTGGAAATTCTTTCCCTCAGCTTAAAAAAAAAAAAAAAAACTGCATTTGGAAAAAAGGAAAATTAGCCATCGGCTATATTATTTTGTGTATGGGAAAAACTACAAGCTCATTATGTGCGGACTGAAACTTTCTCTGGATGAACATGGTTACCTTTGCTCACAGAATTGAAAGAGGAGGGGGGAAACCCAGATAGTGGAAGGCTATTTCACATGGGGACACAATATTAGAAAACAGAACTGTAGGGAAATTAAAAATTTATATTTAAAATGATTTCTCTTTAAACGATCATGATGGAAACATAATGAAGCTTCTCTCTTTAGGAAAATGGCATTTATTATTAAAGACCCATTTTAATAGAACACTTCTATAGTCCTTTCTCCTTCTTTTAATGCTGAATTGCCCAAATGCATATCACCAATGTGAAAAGTGCTAGTTTGTGTTAACGTACAGGCTAAATATTCTTTAGGATGGGACCTTTGTATTTGTGCAAAAATTCTTCCTGAAATTGGAAAGACCAAGATTCCATAAGGACAGGTTAGCTTTGTAGGTGGAGGGTGCTCAGAGAATTCTAGATTCTTGGTGAGTGCAATATTGCTAGACCTCAAGGCGTCCCACACAACGTGAGCATTGCCCTTATAAATCAAATAGGGTGGTCCCCGAAAATAAAAGGTACTAAGGTGTTAAATGAGGTAGGTGCCACTAAAATCGTGTCAAGCTTTGTATGTGTACACACACGCACACAAAGACACAGTTTCTTCTGAACCATCTAGTAGTAAGTAGAAGACATGGTACCCTCTCCCTCCCAAATACTTCAATGTATTTTGTAGAACAATGATATGCTCTCAAATAACCATAAAATTGAAATCAAGACAAGGAGCATGAGTACAACTTTACAAGATGTCCTTGTAATCCCCCATGCATGAGACACAGGACTTCAGTGCTTTGGATGAAACCCATGGACCTCAGATTTTCTCCGATTCAACCCTGAGCCTTGATGCTTTGAGCCAGAAAGAGCATCCTCCTCCTGGACTTGAACATCCATCTTTTTACAATGAAGTTGCAGAAAGTACCAGGTCTGTGTGAGTCTCTGGTCCCTTCTGGATTCACAGGGCTAGTAGGGCCACATAAGTTTCAGGACCCTGGTTCCTTCTGCCTTCAGCCTTGTCCAGCCTGGACATCACCCCAGTAGTGGAAATGGGTCTGCTTAAGATTGACCTCGAGGTGGGTCAGTCTTAGCATGGCAGTTCCACCGTTGTCTTGCTTGACCCCAGAGTGCTGTTTGACCTGTGATCTGCCTCTTGGAGTATTTCGGGGTCTCCGTTTCCCTGCACCTATGAATGTCCTCAACAATCGTTCCAGGGAGACAATGGGGAAGCTTCATTCTAGCAAGAGTTTAGGTGAAAAACTTTGTCATGAGAGGAAGAAAAAAACCAGCCCATCAGCTAGCATTTCAACCAAAGGTTGGGTTCAAATCATCCTGGGGCAGTCTTTGCTCTGGCTTACTTACTCCATTAATTTTACTCTTCAGGCATCCCTGTGCACAGGGACTATTAGGAGGTCACCCTAAGAAAGCAATCGGTATTCAACAGTATACACGAAAAGAGAAAGAAACCACACTTTGTCAAAACAGTCCGATAATCCCATATAATTGAACGAGAAAAGCACATTCTCCATCTCTTCTTATTCAGATAGGTACCTAAACATCAACCAGGCTCTTCTCAAACCTATGAATGTGCAACATTTTAAGGCAGCTATAATTATATCTAGATATCTAGATGACTAATTTTATATGTCCCCTTTCATTTTCTATATGGGATCCTGCCTTAATTTCCCCCTTGGTTTTATATGATAATCCTGGAACAATTGTCCGCACAAACATCTTTCTTCCCATTTTCCTGGGAATACTCATTCTAATTAAGAGTTGAGCCTTATAGGATGCTTTTGGCTGTTCCCAATAATTCAAAAAGGATCGCTCTCATGTCTCATCCATTTTTAGCATTCAACAGATGTTGAATGAATAAGAAATCCATTTGACTATCATTTCTTTGAAGATGAATCACCTTAAAATTTTACAGATGTTAAATCTAGATTTAAGGATGGCAGGATCATATAGGATATTTGTAGTTCTCTTTCCCATTTAATGTTTTTTGCTTTGTTTTGTTTTGTCCGCATAAAAGAGTACTTAATGATTTAAATAAAATGTTTTGTTTCTGTTGCCAGTAGGTGTTGTGTTAGGTTCTGGGTTAAAGCTGTAGGATTTGGGAAGGTCTAGTCTCTAACTTTAAGAAAATAATTGAATGTATGTGATGAGGGATATAACTGTTTTGAAAGCATAACCTATCATGGAAGAAATGGGGAGAATTATAGAATAATGAATTAGACATTTTTGTAATTATAAGGAACAGTTTATTTGTGTGAACAGGCAGAAGTTTGATGATAGACCTTTCATAGCATAAAAAATATAACTCTGGGTTTTCCCAAGTCTCAAATTTCAAAATAAACAGGCTTAGTTAATTTCCCGGGGGAATGTTCCCAATTGAGTGACAAAGCATGCATGAAATGGAATGATATAGGGTTAGACTTTAAATATCGGCACTGTCTGACATGCCAATGATTATTTTGAAGACCTAATTGCCGTTAGGTTAGATTTCTAAGTGATGTATTGATCCCCACCATAGCCATCTGTATTCCTGGCTCGGTTATGATGTAAGGAGCAAGATTCTGATACTGCCCCGAATAAAAGGGACAGAAGATATGCACAAGACTTATTTAAGTAAGGGAGCAACACCATATGTATGTATGTGCCGATTTAATGGTGCGGGTATAAGTATTGTAAGGATTCAGAGGAGAGAGCGGCTGATGCGGTCTGAGGTTTTCAGCCAAGGCCAGAGAGAGAGATGAGGACAGGAGTCTGGGCACCGAATCTAGTTAACACTTGAACACAGTGCAGGAAGCCTAGTGGAAAGTGAAGCAGGAAGGTGCCCATTGGCAGCTGTTACCAGAGATGTGTGCTACAATGGGCCTGAGCAAATGGGGAGGAATTTTATGGGAAGCTCTGTAATGGCCATGCCCCCAACTTAGGAGGTCTGGGGACACAAGGTTTATGAGTATGGGAGGTATTGATTTGAAAGATGTACTCTTGGACATGATTTATATCAGTGAGTGTATGCACGTGAGTTGCGGGGAGAGGGAGAGAGAGGATGAGAGACAGAGATTAATTATGAGGAACTGGCTCATGTGACTCTGGAGACCGAGAAGTCCCACAGTCCACCCTCTGCAAGACCCGGGAACATTGGTGATGTCATTCGATCCAAGTCCAAAGGCCTGAGGACTGGGAGACCAATGGTGCTGATCTGAGTTTGAGGGCAGAAGAAGATGAGATGAGATATCCCAGCTCAACAGTGAGGCAGAAAAAAAGAAGAGTGGGGGCAAATTCTTCTTTCACCACATTGTTCTAGTCAAGCCTTCAACTGATTAGACGAGGCCCGCCCACGCTGGGGAAGGGAATCTGCTTCAGTCTGTCTACTGATTCAAATGCTAATCTCATCCACAAGCACCCTCACAGACACACTTGGAAGGAGTGTTTAATCTGGGCACTCCCCCTGTCAAGCTGACACATAAAATTAACCATCACGAATGTATGTGTAAATATTACCCATATGTATCCACCATATATTGCTTTACAGAGAATCTACCACCTTGCTTCGCAGAACCTTCCCATGAAGAAAATAAGAGAGTTGGGTTCCTTATACAGAGGCATAAACTGAAACAGGGGTGTCACAGCAGAAGTCAATAAGGACGTGGACCCATTACTCTGCATTTATTATTTATTAATTTCTTTTGGGGGAAATCTTAAGTTACTGCCTTGAAATATGTGGTGTTTGTTTTGAATTAGGATGAGGCTGTGTTGGTGAATGTTCACACATCTTTCTCATCTGAACAGGTGTTGCGTGTATCTCCATTTATTGCCAATTTAGACTTATAATAAATTACGTCCAATGACCATTTTTTAGATGGCCACTCTAATCTAAAGTTTCAGCGGAAACACAGGAAGGAAATTAAATCATGCATCTGGAAAGAAGTGTGGACATCGGTTGGCCTGAGCCTCATAATTTAGTAAAGAAAATGAAGCTGGGAAATTGGGTGGTGTGAGCCCAAGCTCACAGAGGAAATTAAGGGCAGGGATAATTCTAGAAATTTAGGCTCTATGTTTTGGTCCAGGGACAGTGTTGAATGATGGCTCCCCCAAATATCCCAGAACTTATAAATGGGAACTTACTTGGAAATAGGGTCTTTGCAGATGTGGTTAAGGATCTCAAGATGAGGTCTTCCTGGATTAGGCCCTAAATCCAATGGCAGGTGTCCTTGTGAGAGACACAGACACAGAGGAGAAGCCACGTGAAGATGGAGGCAGAGATGGGAGGGATGTGGCCATAAGCCCAGGGATGCTTGGAACCCAGGAACCTGGAAGAGGCAGGAAGGACTCTCCCCTGGAGCCTTGGGAGGGAGTACAGATCTGTGTTACTTGGATCTCAGCAGCCCTGCGCCACCTGGATCTCAGTGGTCCTACCCCGCCTGGATCTCAGACTTTTGGTCTCCAGAGCTGGGGAAGGATGAGTTTCTGTGGTTTAGAACCAGTCAGCTCATGGTTCTTTGTTACAGCAACCCCCAAGAAAGAAATAGACTCTGTGTCAGCCTGTTTGTTTTGTGTGGTTACCAGAGTGAGAATATGATGCATCTGTTGGATGAATTTCTCCTGCCACGTTCCCAGGAACCCACACCCTCACTGTGACAAAGCCGTGTCCCCGGCTAACAGTATCGGGAGGAATGACTGATGAGTGCCGTGCTTAATGGCAATCTCTGATTTCTCCTGTGCCCCATTTGCAGACGGGCTGTGGGCTTCCAGCTCAGACCTTGGCACTTAACTGCGGAAGAGTTCTGTTTGTTCACACGAGTCAATTCAGACTGGCGTTTTCATATCCTCTCCCGCTTGACGGGCCGTTTGGAATCATAACAGGAGGTAGACTTCTCCTAAAGTGATCACAGAAATGCTACAAATCCTTGGCATTGGCGATATTATGATATGTTTTTCTGACCTTCTCATCCCCTGCCAGGAGTGAGTCAGAGGCGTTGGAAACACTTCCTGGGGGTCGGCTGTCATGGCGAGTCTGCTGTTTGCCACAAACCGCCTCTTTGAAATATGTTAGTGCAACCAAAACATAGCTGTTTGAAAAGGTCAGTAAGTCATTATTTTATTTATTTATTTATTTTGCAAGATGCAGAAAACATCAGTATTGTGGGATTTTCTTTCTTTCAGTATTGAGTTCTGTAAATGATGGAAAAGTTGGATAAATACATAAATTGTACCCTTCAAAGGATACTTAAAAAACATAGCTGTTTTTATTTTTCATTTTTTATATTTTTAATTTAAATTCAATTTGGTTAACATATAGTGTATTATTAGTTTCAGATGTAGAGTTCACTGATTCATCAGTTACATACAACACCCAGTACTCATTACAAGGGCCCTCCTTAATGCCCATCACCCAGTTACCCCAACCCCCCACCCACCTCCCCTCCAGGAACCCTCAGTCTGTTTTGTAAGATTAAGAGTCTCTTACGGTTTGTCTCCCTCTCTGGTCATTCTTCTTGTTTCATTTTCCCCTCCCTTCCCCTATGATCCTCTGTCTTGTTTCTCAAATTCCTCACATCAGTGACATCATATGATACTTGTCTTTCTCTGATTGACTTATTTCGCTCAGCATAACACCCTCCAGTTCCATCCACATCTTTGCAAAGGGCAAGATTTCATTTTTTTGATGGCTGCATAATATTCCATTGTGTATATATGGACCACATCTTCTTTATCCATTCATCTGCCAATGGACATCTTGGCTCTTTCCACAGTTTGGCTATTGTGGACATTGCTGCTATAAACATCGGGGTGCACGTACCCCTTCGGATCCCTACATTTGTATCTTTGGGGTAAATACCCAGTAGTGCAATTGCTGGGTCCTATGGTAGCTCTATTTTCAACTTTTTGAGGAACCTCCATACTGTTTTCCAGAGTGGCTGCACCAGCTGCGTTTGAAATACAAAGGCTCACTTCATAACATCTGTAGCCATTTTTCCTGAATTACAAAATTAAAATGTTACTTTATTGAATATAAAATGTGCTTCATTAGTAAACATATCAGGGTAGCAAAGAAACTTACGTCTCTAAAGCAAACACTCAAATGTCAACATGTCTGAGATTTAGTTTCATGGAGTCCTTTTAATAGCGGGTAATTTCGGGGGGCAGATCCTGGACTCTGGATATGTCAGGGACCGTCTAAGGAAATGATACAGCTCAGCTCGACCCTAAGAAGAAATAAGAATTGTACAGATTGAGTGGAGGGGGATCAAAGGGGCAGAGGCTTTAGTGGGGTTCCCTGTATCAGGGATCAGGGATCTTGCATGGGGTACCGCCTTCTGTCATCTGTGTGTTGGGGCATAAAGGCTGTTTTCCTGATTTTGCAGAATGAATCCTAAAAGCAGAATTGCTGGGTCCTAGGTCAGGCAGGTTAACATTTAATCAAGAATGCCACATTTTTTTTTTTTTTTTTTAATGTGAAGCCAACGGGATTGCAATCACTAATTCCTTGGCTTTTCACCAGAAGAGACTGTCAATGTCTGTTAAGTTCCTGCAGAGGGGTAAAACTAGTAAGTAGTGGCTTTGATTTAACTTCCCTTCATTATTAAAAAAGTTTCTGTTTCTGTTCATCTGCTTTTTCTGTGAATTTGTTTACTTGGGCTGCGTTCGTGTCTCAGCCAACTATGACTTTGAAAAGGAACCACCGGGAAGCGTACGGGACCATTGGGAAATGCAGAGATTTAGAGAGGTTTTTCTCTTCCCGTGTTGCTCATCGTCTGCAGCCACGTAGCACGAAGGGCATCCTCAGGGTGTGGGGAAGAGTCAAACATGGTGGGTAGCGTGCATCCTTGCTCCCTGCCTGACGCCTGCCTAATTACAGGGGAAGGGGTGTCAGCTTGTGACAATCCTGTGCTTTAGCATCTAGCACTGTGGACACAGAAATCCTTAGGACGGGCTAAGTTGGCCTGAGAGATGGATGCAGGGGAGTTTCCCGGCACTGGACTTGGGGAGCATCACGCACTTGGCCATGGGCACCTTGCTCCCTCTGCCGTGTGAGCATCCTGCCCTCTCCCTCTGGTCCATGTTGGCCCCAGGGTTGCTCAATCAATGCCGGGTTATCAATTGTCAGAGCATCAGGTGCTGTGTTGGGTCCATGTTTAGAAACGAGCTAAGGAGGCATGCTCCTTCCCATAGAAAGAGAGGTCCGACCTCTACCTAGAAAATTGGGTATCCTTTCTCTTGCTTCTCTTTTTTTTTTTTTTAAAGATTTTATTTATTTATTTGACAGAGAGAGACAGCGAGAGAGGGAACACAAGCAGGGGGAGTGGGAGAGGGAGAAGCAGGCTTCCCGCCGAGCAGGGAGCCCGATGTGGGGCTTGATCCCAGGACCCTGGGATCATGACCTGAGCCGAAGGCAGACGCTTAACGACTGAGCCACCCAGGCGCCCCAGTTGTGTTGTTTCCAGGTATCTAGTGAAAGCAGAAAAGGAGAGAATCCGTTGTTCATTGCTGCAGATGCTTAGTAACTGGACTGTGGATTTGACCATAACTATAGAGCTGCAGAAAGTTTAAGTTTAAACAAGAAAAAAACATGTCCCAGGATGATGCATATCTGCTCCTCTCCATCATGTGAAAGAACTTGGCTTAACTGTATAAAATAATCCTTGGGCTACAAGAAGTCGTGACCTATACAACATAAGTAGCGTTTCTTTGTTAATAAACATTTTGTTACTATATTTCATTATTTTTAATTAATAAGATTTAATACCATCATTTATTTTATTTTGCTTTTTATTTCTTTAATTTAAATTCAATTAATTAACATATAATGTATTATTAGTTTCAGAGGTAGAGGTCAGTGATTCATCAGTTTTATATAACACCCAGTGTTCATTACATCACATGCCCTCCTTAATATCCATCACCCAGTTACCCCATATTTATTTTATCTTATTAATAAAAATTTTGTGGCTAGATCATGGCAATCTTCTAAATTAACTTACTCCCTGAGCCGAAGGCAGATGCTCAACGACTGAGCCACCCAGGCGCCCCTCTCTTGCTTCTCTTGCTTGAAACTCCATGCCCCTTGTAGAAATGCACCCAGGGTGAACGGGGAGCCTTGTCTTTGGAGGGGACAAAACAATGCTTGTTCTCCCTCAGGTTTCATTATGTTTTCTTCAGAAGGTTGTTGAGTCTGGTTTCAAAAGAATAAAGATTAGCCTTTGATCTCACTGCTTGTGCATTCTCAGGTAAATTCCACTTTTCTATTCACATAATGGATCCTGTCACGTTTGACAGGTGTCAGATGGCCTCACCTATTATTTATAAGGAGGCGTTCGGCGTTGTGGTTAATTCAAACCAATCATCTGCACTATTTTATCCTCCTTTACAAGGTAAAAGTTCTTGTCCCGTGTTTCAGCAGCTTGAGGTTGCCCTGGAATCTGACAACAGAGGAGGGAACCCATCCAAGACGGTGCTGGGACGAGTGTCTCACCCACGTCCACGGTATCACAGCTCCTAGCACGATTTCCATCTAACACATGGGAACATCGGGTCACCGTGAGATTCAAGAACTTTCTCTGGTTCCCACACCTGGTAAGGAGCAAAGCAGCATTTACTGGACGTGGAGTTCAAGTTTTGACCAGTGCACAAACCTAGCCACTCTGTTATATATGTACATGTAAATACACACACATGCACATATGTCTGCATATAGATACACATATATGCATATAGAATATACTACATATAAAATTTTATATTTATATGCAAATACACAAGTATATAGACTACATATACAAGTTTATATGCATTATATACACTATATATATATATACGTGTACATATATATTTTTATACTATATAGAAAATTTCATAGGAATATAGTTATATATAAATGCAATAATAAATATATATATCTAAATATAAATATAAACCACTCAGAGATTGACATTAAGTAAACCAGATCATGGTAAGGGTAAAATTATACCAGTTTAATTCTATTATAGTCATCTCAAGTAATTTAATAGTGGAATAATAAGAAAAAGAGGCTCTATGATTATATACCGCATGAATAAAATGATTGAAATTTATTCCCAACGCCATTTTTTTGCTTTGTTTTTTGACGTGGGTCAAGTGTTCTGAGAAGTACAATAGATGGTATGCATAAAATGTGGTAGGAAAAACTATGTACAGCGTATATAAAAGTGTTTTTGCTGGTTGTAAATAGGAACACGTACCCATGCAAATATGTAAGCTTTTTTAGTAGAAGATAAAACAATTGGAAACTGTTTGTATTTTATTCCCAGATGTTTAGGTTTAATAATTAAGGCTTGCTAACTTGAAAGAAAAGGGCAATATATCTGAGAAAATTTATATGTCAGAAATCCACATGTCACCATGAAGTGTGTAAGAGCACATGCTCTAAATTTATAATATAATATATGATATAATATATTTCTAATATAATATAGTGTAATATATCTCTAATATAAGATACAATATTGATAATATAATACAGTATAACTATAATATATCTCTAATATATCTCTAATACAGTATATCTCTAATACAGTATATCTCTACTATAATATGGTATATTACTCTAATATAATGTAAGATACAATATATATAATATAAAACAATATGTCTAATGTAAGATACAATTTTTCTAATATAATATAACATAACATAATATATCTCTAATATAACATATCTCTAATATAATATAACATGTTATATAAAATGTATAAAACATAGACTTTTTCTTATTTATTATTCTATATGTTAGAAAGCCAAGTGCTTAAGCTGTGAGTGCATGCTCTAAAACCTATGTATAATATACAACATGTAACACGCAATATGTAATATAAAACATATCACATGTAGAGTATATAGAGGCCGGGAAAGGGATTTCTCCTACAGCCTCCGAAAGCAACCAGTTTTGCTGACAGATGTATTTTAGACTAGTGAGACTTCTGACCGCTAGACCTCTAAGTGCATAAAAAACCGGGTTGTTTTAAGCCTCCATGTTAATGGTAGTTTGTTACAACAGCCCTGAAAAACTCATGCAAATGTGCTGTCTTTTCTGCTTTCGAGAAATCTCCTATATTCCTTCATCTCTTCATGCAACACACATCAGTTGAACTCTTACCATGATGGTCAAGAGCAGATAGATAGAAATTTGCCCTTTCCTGGCAGGACGAGAGAAACAGACCACCCTTTTCGAGCATGAGATGGGACATAACCAAGAGAGCTAACAAGTTCTAAGGCACCAGGCAATAGAAGTGCAACCCGCCAGATAAGCAAGGATTGGTGGATTGTGTGCTCTCAGGGGAAGAGCACGTGTGTCCAGCTGCTGGTGGGCGTATCATGTTCCGGATGGTGGTCTCATTGTGCTATGTTTCATTTTCTCAGGCATTTCAGGCTGTCCTGGATCAATTTGGTGATTTCGCTCTCAGACATTTTTCATCCCCCAGAAGGATAACCAAAGACCAGACCAAGGCAGCTTCCCTCTGGCTCAATGAAGGGACGGAGTCATCTTGGCTCTACCATGGAAGGTCTGGTGACCATCTGCAATATACTCTTGAACTCTGGTTTCACGGACCATTGACCATGTGAAAAGGAATGATGACAGTTGTGGGCATGCTCAATTTGAAGGTAAGATGAAGGGGGTTTGATTAGAGAGGGACAGCTGTTTACTGGGGAGGGATCATGCAACTGTAAGGAACTGCAGCTTTTGTAAAACCGTGGGCAAGCGTCGCCATGCCCACACTCAAAATGGGGCTGTTCCTTGTGTGCTGGGAAATTTCTGTAAAGATTTAACATTTTAAGTGTTTTGGAATATCTTTAATATTTTAAATCCGACTTCCTGCAGGAGTATGACATGATTGATAGAGACGGTAATTAAAGCCTCCAGTACAACCGACATTTCAGAAGAAGTTCTTAGTACAATCAATGGATGTGTTCTGTGCTAAGTGGTTTCATTTCCTTGTATCTTTTTGAGCCTCAATTTCATTAGACTGATCTTCCCTTATTAGAAAAGAACATTTTCTCAAAAACATAGTATATAAAAATGTAAAATATGTGATACTTTTTAACATAACATGTTTATAGACATTGATTGATTAGAGTGTATGCAAAATCATATGAAATTGTGGAAATACATATATGAAAAAAGTGGCTCTGCGTAATATTTTGGCAAAATTCTCAAAACTAAAAACTTCAGGATATGGTAGGAGGATGGTTCATTTTCCTCATTTGACTGAAAACAGAGAAACTTAAATCCCTCTGTTACTGACTTACCAAATCTCCTTTTCCAATGGTGCCTCTTATGTTACAGTGAATAAACTATATACATATTTTCTTGAGTTTATGATGAGAAATTGCTATGGACTGAATTGTGTCCCCCCCAAAAATCCATGTATTGTCGTCTCTACTCCCAGGACCTCAGATGTGGCTGTTTTGGAGGTGGGATCTTTAAAGAGGGGATTATGGTAAAATGAGATCATTAGGGTGGGTCCTGATCCCATAGGACTGGGGTCCTTACAAGAAGAGGGGATGAGGACACAGGTATGCACAGAGGGATGACCAGGTGAGGACTCAGGAAGAAGACGGGGTCTACACGCCAAGGAGAGAGGCCTCAGGAGGAACCAGCCTCAGCCCCGCCTGGATCTCAGACTCCCAGCCTCAGTCCCCCCTGGATCTCAGACTCCCAGCCTCAGTCCCCCCTGGATCTCAGACTCCCAGCCTCAGTCCCCCCTGGATCTCACACTCCCAGCCTCAGCCCCTCCTGGATCTCACACTCCCAGCCTCAGCCTTGCCTGGATCTCAGACTCCCAGCCTCAGCCCCGCCTGGATCTCAGACTCCCAGCCTCAGCCCCGCCTGGATCTCAGACTCCCAGCCTCCAGCCCCACTTGGATCTCAGACTCCCAGCCTCGGCCGCTCCTGGATCTCAGACTCCCAGCCCCCAGCCCCGCCTGGATCTCAGACTCCCAGCCTCCAGCCCTGCCTGGATCTCAGACTCCCAGCCTCCATCCCCGCCTGGATCTCAGACTCCCAGCCTCCATCCCCACCTGGATCTCAGACTCCCAGCCTCAGCCCCTCCTGGATCTCAGACTCCCAGACTCAGCCCCGCCTGGATCTCAGACTCCCAGCCTCCAGCCCCACTTGGATCTCAGACTCCCAGCCTCGGCCGCTCCTGGATCTCAGACTCCCAGCCTCAGCCCCTCCTGGATCTCAGACTCCCAGACTCAGCCCCGCCTGGATCTCAGACTCCCAGCCTCCAGCCCCACTTGGATCTCAGACTCCCAGCCTCGGCCCCGCCTGGATCTCAGACTCCCAGCCTCCAGCCACACCTGGATCTCACACTCCCAGCCTCGGCCCCGCCTGGATCTCAGACTCCCAGCCTCGGCCCCGCCTGGATCTCAGACTCCCAGCCTCGGCCCCGCCTGGATCTCAGACTCCCAGCCTCCAGCCCCTGGATCTCAGACTCCCAGCCTCCAGCCCCTGGATCTCAGACTCCCAGCCTCAGCCCCTCCTGGATCTCAGACTCCCAGCCCTCAGCCCCGCCTGGATCTCAGACTCCCAGCCTCCAGCCCCTGGATCTCAGACTCCCAGCCCCCAGCCCCGCCTGGATCTCAGACTCCCAGCCCTCAGCCCCGCCTGGATCTCAGACTCCCAGCCTCCAGCCCCACTTGGATCTCAGACTCCCAGCCTCGGCCCCGCCTGGATCTCAGACTCCCAGCCTCGGCCCCGCCTGGATCTCAGACTCTCAGCCTCGGCCCCGCCTGGATCTCAGACTCTCAGCCTCGGCCCCGCCTGGATCTCAGACTCTCAGCCTCGGCCCCGCCTGGATCTCAGACTCCCAGCCTCGGCCCCGCCTGGATCTCAGACTCCCAGCCTCGGCCCCGCCTGGATCTCAGACTCCCAGCCTCCAGCCCCTGGATCTCAGACTCCCAGCCTCAGCCCCTCCTGGATCTCAGACTCCCAGCCTCCAGCCCCTGGATCTCAGACTCCCAGCCTCGGCCCCGCCTGGATCTCAGACTCCCAGCCTCGGCCCCGCCTGGATCTCAGACTCCCAGCCTCAGCCCCACCTGGATCTCAGACTCCCAGCCTCCAGCCCCGCCTGGATCTCAGACTCCCAGCCTCAGCCCCTCCTGGATCTCAGACTCCCAGCCTCAGCCCCTCCTGGATCTCGGACTCCCAGCCTCGGCCCCGCCTGGATCTCAGACTCCCAGCCTCCAGCCCCACCAGGATCTCAGACTCCCAGCCTCAGCCCCACCTGGATCTCAGACTCCCAGCCTCAGCCCCTCCTGGATCTCAGACCCCCAGCCTCAGCCCCACCTGGATCTCAGACTCCCAGCCTCGGCCCCGCCTGGATCTCAGACTCCCAGCCTCCAGCCCCTGGATCTCAGACTCCCAGCCTCCAGCCCTTCCTGGATCTCAGACTCCCAGCCTCCAGCCCCTGGATCTCAGACTCCCAGCCTCAGCCCCACCTGGATCTCAGACTCCCAGCCTCGGCCCCGCCTGGATCTCAGACTCCCAGCCTCCAGCCCCTGGATCTCAGACTCCCAGCCTCAGCCCCGCCTGGATCTCAGACTCCCAGCCTCCAGCCCCTGGATCTCAGACTCCCAGCCTCAGCCCCACCTGGATCTCAGACTCCCAGCCTCAGTCCCCCCTGGATCTCAGACTCCCAGCCTCAGCCCCGCCTGGATCTCAGACTCCCAGCCTCAGCCCCGCCTGGATCTCAGACTCCCAGCCTCAGTCCCCCCTGGATCTCAGACTCCCAGCCTCAGCCCCGCCTGGATCTCAGACTCCCAGCCTCAGCCCCGCCTGGATCTCAGACTCCCAGCCTCAGTCCCCCCTGGATCTCACACTCCCAGCCTCAGCCCCTCCTGGATCTCACACTCCCAGCCTCGGTCTCACCTGGATTTCAGACTCCCAGCCTCCAGCCCACCTGGATCTCAGACTCCCAGCCTCCAGCCCCGCCTGGATCTCAGACTCCCAGCCTCAGCCCCGCCTGGATCTCAGACTCCCAGCCTCCAGCCCCACCTGGATCTCAGACTCCCAGCCTCAGCCCCTCCTGGATCTCAGACTCCCAGCCTCGGTCTCACCTGGATCTCAGACTCCCAGCCTCCAGCCCCTGGATCTCAGACTCCCAGCCTCAGCCCCACCTGGATCTCAGACTCCCAGTGTCAAGGACTGGGATCAATAAATATCTGTTGTTGAAGCCCCCTGGTCTGTGGTACTTTGTTAAGGCAGCCTGAGCACAGGAATACACACATCATTCCAGAATGTTCAATTAAATAAAAAGCAAAAAGGCCCTGTTTTAAGAAGACTTAAAACCAGAGAGTCATTCTGGGATGCCTGACTGACTTGTGTCGTTTCTGTGCATGTGGGCCTCTCTCGATGGCTTCCATCTCTCCTCCAAAGGAAGATCCAGGTGTCACGGCATACGCCATGCTAGCCAGCCTGAGTGTCTTCAGGGAATTGATTGTTTCACTCTCCCTTTATTATAGTCTCTGCTTTTGAGCCGAGGAGTTGACATATTGTAGTCGGTGGTAAGGACTGGAAGGGTGAGGAAGAGCGGAGCACAGACCCTGAGATTACAAAATACGGAAGAATTATCCTCCTCCAAATAATAGATCATCAGGGATAAACACATGTGTGCTTCTTTTCCTCTCTCCACAGCAAGAAAGGCAGACACCAAGAAATGGAGGGTTTGAGAATTATCATCCAGAGAAGCCTACTAAGTTCTAATGATATAATGGTAGAAACTGGTTGAAGTCCCAAAAGATATGACTCTTTTTTTTTTTTTTAAAATATCTGAGTCTTTTCAGGTTCTGAACTTTTAAAATACTGCAGCACATTCTAAACTGGGGCTGAAGTAGAGGGGGATTTAGTTATTCCTACAGTGTTATTTATTATTCATTTTCTACTTCAGTGCCGCTGTAACTCACTGCTTTTGTTTCTCTTTCTCTTAACTCGACAAAATCAAAGCCATCTAAATTAAAAAAAGAAGCAAAGGTAGTAATGGAACACAGGGCATATTCTTAAATTTGCAAAGCAGAAACGGTATTGGCACTTGAGCAGAGCCTGAAAAAATCTCTTTTATAAATGCTTTCTAGTTCAGGATTCGCTGTATACATCAATGGTTTTCACATGGATTTACTGAGATTCAAATAAACACATTTCCTAGAGGAGAAAGAGCATAGAGCTTGAAGTCAAAATATCTCAATCTAGATCTAGATGAAGGAAGGTAGGAGATTTCTCCCTACCCAAATTCCCTGGGAATTTGGACATGGCGGTTCACTTCTCTTGGATTCCATGCCATGGTCTCTGAAATAAAGAGTTATATCTACTCAACGGGGTGGTAACAAAGATTCAGTGACATGAGGGAAATGTGAACGATTTGTACAGTTCAGAACGCCTCAGAAATGGCAGGCCTTGTCTTTAATACAGCACTGTATGTCCACAAGACCGTGTGTTTGTTGTGCACCTTTCCTTTAACATATGTTTAGCCAACCTCCAGCATCCGTCCAATATTATTAGTGGCTTTGGTACCACAACACACACACACACACACACACAAAGGGTGAAGTGTTTCCAATTCCTTTAAAAGTTGTACAGGAACTTTGAGCTTGTGACCAATCTTTGGACCCTTATGGGCCAGAATATCAGCAGCTTCCCTAATGTCTGTTGGGTAAGTCAATGAAAGCAAAAGTGACCTCGCACAACAGAGAACTTTCCAACGCCAAGGGTCAATATTTCTGAGGTTGGGAAACCCTGGTTGAAAGGATGCATGTAATATTGAGCAGTTGGTTAATTCATGAACGAGTCACCAGGTACCCACTAAATTTAAATATTCCATGCGCAACGGAGTTAGGTGTTTGGGATGTTGCTGATTCCAAATTTTGTAGGAAATTGAACATGCCCTCAAGAGGCATACAATTTACCAGAAGATAACTTTGTGTCCTTAGTGGGAGTTTTTGTCTTGCTTCTGAGCAGGAGGAAGGAGAAACAAGATATGTACCTGGACTGCCATAGGTCCGCACCAAAAGCTACCGGTTGAAATCAGTGGGCACAAAGCACCTATTATTTTTGTCACATGATATCTAGGAAGTGCCTACCCATATGGAAAGCGCACCCCAGAGCTTTGGAAGAGATTCAAGATTCTCCTGATTGTCTGATGGAGTCCAAATCGGCTATCCCACTCTATCTAGATCTCTCTTGGGCTGGGTCTTTTGCTTTCAACTTCCAGAGACTGGATATATTTTATTTTATAAAGACTCTGAAATAGTGCGTGGACCAGTCAATGGACTCTATGTTCTAAGCCATATTGGAATTAAATCAGTCCTCCCATACTGGGCCCAAAGTGTCTCCCATCTGGACTCAGGGACTTATGTATTTCCCCCAAAAGAATGCTTACCTTGAGCATCTGTCTTGTCTCTGCTCACATATGCTGAAGGACATCCCACACAGCTGAGGCGTCCCATCCTATTTGCTTTCTTTGGTTGCATTCATCATATTTTCTTATAAAACCAATCACTGAGAAGAGCAAAGCCATGTTAATACACACAAATAAATGAAATCAAGGGAGGTAACTCCTGGTACATGCAATTTTTTTTTGGATACCTATAACATTACTCTTTAGCTTAATGTTTACACTTCCCTGTAGTTGTAAATGCTTATTTATTTATTTTGGGGCTAGTTTTACGTCCTCATGCTGGAGTAACACAGAACAAATCTTGCTCCATTTAAGTAGTCTTTCTTATGTTTGAAAGGAGTGACTTGTATCTATCTTTTCTTCTTAAACGAAATACTGTCAGTGCATGCTCTGCTTTTTTTTTTTTCTTTTTAATGCAATGGTCACATGGTCACATTGTCTTTCATAGATTTTTTAAATTTCAAAGAATTTTGCCCAGAAATAAATCACTACCTAAGGCACAGTGACCTCCAGCAATCTCATTATTCCCCTTTTCCTGGAGCCCTCGTAAACCCCCCAATCGTCCTCTGAAACTATCAGTTTGGGGTCAGATAAGTCCTGAGAGCAAGGGTGCATGCAGAGGATGGTTTGCTTTGTACACCAATGGAAAGACTATCTTGTATACTTCACCTCAGTGCCCAGAGACCCAGCATTGCCTACATGTTAGCTACAGGCCGATTTCTGCAGGATTCATGTTGTTCCATGAGCTTGCTGAGCATTTCTGTTCATATTGGTCTACTGACTTGTTGAACCTGACACCCCATCTTTGTCTACATGTGCATCTGTCTGTACCAGATCTACATGGGAGAGGAATCCAAGCCGGCGATGATGTGCCAAGGGGCTTGGATTCATTTCAGGAGGAAACTTCTGGAATAGTCTGCTAAGTTTTAGACAGAGAGGATGGTATCTTGCTTCCAGTAAAACACCGGCTTACAATAGGGGGGACAGAGTGGATTTCATGGCACACTTTATCAAGGGGTTCTCATTAAGAGATGAAGGATATGAATGTAACCCTAGGGGCACCTGGGTGGCTCAGTCAGTTAAGCATCCAACTGTCTTGGTTTCAGATCAGTCATGATCTCATAGGTTGTGGGATCGAGCCCTGTGTCAGGCTCCTTGCTCAGTAGGGAGTCTGCTTGAAAGATTCTTTCCCCTGCCTCTAACCCCCACTCGTGCTCTCTCTTTCTCTCTCAAAATAAATAAATAAATCTAAAAAAATAAAATAGATAAATGTAACCCTGCCTCATTACCATCCTTCCAGGTTTCGAGAAGAAATTTGTTTTGGCGTTTATGGGCCATATATAATCTTACTATATAATATAATCTTATTATATATCTATATATCTATATCATATATATATTTACATGTGATGTGATACACACATACATATATGTTATATGTTATATATTTATATTATATATAATATATTAAGTATATATAAATATATTATATATATATATACCTGTCATGAGAATTCTTCAGGAAAAGAGAAACTTGAAAGTTAGGAAAAATTAGAGATAGAAAGAATATCTATTATCTATTATGTATACATATGTATTATGTGTACATATATACACATATATGCATGTATTTATTTTAAAATGTATCCTGAGAGCAAGAATGCAAACAACCGTGAGAGTAAATCAGACCGATTTTGTAGGATAAGTGATATACAGGGAGTTACCTGCAAATTGAAATCTAATATGCTTTAAAAAAAATCTCATTATTAGATCTCCTAGTGCATCATTAAATCAAATTTCCTTAATGGCATTTAACACCCTCACCTGACCCTGTCAACCCAGGTGAGGGATGTAGGGGCTGTGTCTGGTCCAATCTGCAAATCTCTAATCCCTCACACTGCAATTTTATTAATTTAAATAACCCCGGGCACCTGGGTGGCTCAGTTGGTTAAGCGACTGCCTTCGGCTCAGGTCATGATCCTGGAGTCCCGGGATCGAGTCCCGCATCGGGTTCCCTGCTCAGCAGGGAGTCTGCTTCTCCCTCTGACCTTCCCCGCTCTCATGCTCTCTCTATCTCATTCTCTCTCTCAAATAAATAAATAAAATCTTAAAAAAAAAAAGAACTATTAATTTAAATAACCCCTTCGTTCTAGTGAATTTCATTTGTAGACTTTAAATGAGGTGATTTTAACTTTACATAGCTAGATAAGCTTTTGTTTGAAATTAACAAAAAAGTTGTTGCTTCTTAATGTGTTTGGATAAATTTGGAAGAATAATAGCTACTCCCAGCTATTCATGCAGCTGTTTGTCATGAGCATTAAGAGGAGACAAGACGTGGCAAGCTCCATGGAAACCAGGATCGTCTTATTCTCCCCTGCGAGCAGTACCCATGCCAAGCCAGCACGCGGAGAGACACTACAATGTCTCCTGATTTCACCAGGGTGCATCTGCATCTGCTGGGCATTCCTCTGGCCTCTTCTCTCTGCGTATATTCTCCCTCCCCCTTCCCTATCCCTCCCTTATCTTATCCCTCCCATGCTTCCACAACTAGCCGTATTAATCCCAACCTTTGAAATCACTGATATTTCCAATGAAAGTTAACTAAGCATGGGCTCTAACTCCAACTCATTTTACAAACTTTCTACCCCCAGTCTTCTATCATCGGAAGAAAGTGTTATCCCACATTTCCTGGAAGTCAACATTGACAGAGTCTTTTGCTTAATTTCCTTTTTCATTAAAAACATAAAGAAAAAGTTTCTCTGAGGGAAGAAAACTCTCACAGGCATCCGGGAAAGTTACCGGACACGTTATGTAATTAAGAAGGACAAACAAACATTGGCTTTCTTGTTCCAGTTTATTGGGTTGCACGACATATAAATTGGATTCAACAGATTGCTAATAAGAACTACAGTAAGAAAAGCTGGGTCAGTCTTTGAGCAAATAAGTTTGGGAAGCAATGGGCTTGATGACATTATAACATTTTCTCTGCAGACTCTCTGTAAAATGCCCCACCCTCAGAATGTTTTATAAGGGAAAGCATGTTGAAAATCCCCAAGAAGGAGGACATAATGTGCAATATACTTCAAATTAAATTTAAGTAACAAAGCTTTAATCTTGGGAAAAGTTTACGGGGGTAATATATTGATAAATACACTCTTGGAAACGTCAGTCTAATGGGTTTATCTTGTTTATCTACGTGGTCAGTATGTTGGGAGAATTCCAAACAAATACTTGTAGATAAATATTCATAGAAACACTAGTTACAGTAGCTGAAAGTTGGAAACAATCCAAGTGTTCATTAATGGGTGAATGGCTGAACAAACTGTGGTCTATCCATACAGTGGAATATTCTTCAACCATAAAAGGGAATGGGGAATTAACACCTGCTATAATATGGACGAACCTTGAGAACATTATGCTCAGTGAAATAAGTCAGACACAAAATCACATATTATATGATTCCATTTATGCGAAGTATCTAAAATGGTTAAATCTATAGAAACACAAAGCAGATCAGTGATTGCCAGGGGTTATGGGGAGGAATGAATGGGGAGTGACTAATTAATAGGGTATGAGGTTTCCTCTCGGGGTAATGAAAATATTCTGGAGCTAGTGGTGATGGTTGGCCGAGATTATGAAGATCCTAAATGCTGCTAGATGGTTCACTTTACAATGGTTAATTCTATATAATCTGGATTTTATCTTGACAACAATAAATATATCAGGAGCAACTTTGACTCAGGCGTTATTCAAGGTGCTGGGGATAAAACGATGATCCCGAGAGACACAACCCTGCCCTCTTAAAGCTTCCAGTCTGGTGAGCAAGAGAACCCACCGCATACAGTCTGATCGAACGTTTGTTGAGTGTGGGCTTGCAGTTGTGGTCTGTGCTATGCATGAAGTCATACCTTGTTAGAATTTTGTATAGTCTTGTCAGTTGCTTTAAATTGTTTATAAACTTTAGATATTTATTGGAGTTTAGATATTATTACAAGTCCAGGTGGTGGGTCAAAGTGAGAGTGTTTCCCTATTTTTATCCCCATCCTCCAGCCCCATTAGAGATCTAGAAATTATGCAAACTCCACTTCCTGTTTTCCTAAGTCAGATGCTGGGCTTTTAATGTTACAAAAAATAATTCTCAGACATAGTGTTTTGAAGATTGGCTTCAAAATTTGCATCTACATTCATCACTTTTGTTTCAATTTTACTCATTGCTCTCTCAAAGTACTGTGATCAAGAAACTGGTATTTTTCTCCAAAAAATCACATTGGGTAGCCTTACATGAGGAAAGATTCTATTTGGAAAGGATTCCATTTTTCATACACAGGATAAATATACAGCTGAGCCTTGAACAATGTAGGGATTAGAGAGGCCGACTTACTGTGCATCAAAAATTCGTATACATTTTGACTCCCCAAAAACTTAACTACTCATTGCCTACTTGGAAATGTCAGTCTTAGCAATAATATAAACCTTACCAATAATATAAATAGTCAACCAAACCATATTTTATCTAGGTATTCTATAGTATATTCTTATAATAAAGTAAGGTAGAGAAAAGAAAAAGTGACTTGAAAAATCATAAAGAAGAGAAAATACATCTCCAGGACTGCACTGTATTTATAAAAAAAAAATATCATGGAAGGGTTCGAACCCATGTTGTTCAAGGGTTAACTGTACAAGCTCTATGATTTGGGTAATACATATGTAGCTGGATGGGTAACATCCAATGATCTACATATATATTCCTCTTTCTACTAATGAAAAGTCCCATTTGAAGAAATAGGTTGTCAAATTATATTTTGTAAAGATAACTTTATATTCTTGGCTTGATTACACGTTTTCAAAGACCCCAGGGAATGCATCTGTATTTCAGAGTTTTGAAAACAGTTGTGAATGGTACACGTGCATGTCTGGGAGTGGTTTGATGAGAGGGGTTAGCATTTGTGTGTGCAAGAGGTCAGACTGAGGCTGAAATCACAGGAAGATGAACACGCGTGCCTCGTGCTCACAGCAGCTGGTTGGACCTAAGAAGCCCTGGGGCCCTCTGCGGAGATTTGGTGCAAGGCAGAACAAGGACAATTGTAAGTCACAGCCAAGGAGAGGTTGAAGTGCTGAATCTGTGTTCTCTTTGCTTAGGGGTTGCACTGGGTCAGCATCAGACGCATTCACAGGTAATATATGTGATTAACTGATACAAGAGATTTATTTTAAAAGATCTTAGCAATGAGTGATGGCCATTATCTAGAAGCTTCTCTGTTCTTTCTCCCTTCCTCAGGATGAAACTGTTCCCTGTAGAACGTGAACACCTTTTGGCTCTGCAAAATGGACAGGTGTGTGTTCATAAAATCGCATCCTTGCAGCCTCTGGTTCCGAGGATCTTTTAATTATTTAGTTTTTATAGGCCTGCAGGCTCTTGTAAGCTTAATTAAAGCTCTAATTTCCTCTGGGACGTGTAGATGAATTTGTTGGGCAAGGACTAAAAATCTCCAGTGAATGAGTTTGGGGGGAAAGAAAAGAGAAAAAAAGGAAAGACTAGTGAAACCTAATTCTCCCTAGGCTTATGGGAATCGGTTTAAAACAAATGTGCACACAGTAGGGAGAAAAGTATGTCCTTCTCTAGGAGTTTGGGGAGAATTTAGATTAAATTCCACAAGTTAAATTTGACATTGGCTATTTTTCTGCCATTACTGTATCTGTTTAATTCCATCTCTTTTTCCTTGTCTTCTTCCTAATATTTTCCTCCTCCTCTTCCTTCCTCCTCTTTCTCCTTCCTCCTCCTCCTCTCTCTCGTTTACCTCCTCCTTTCCTGACCATGGGAGAAGCAAAAATCATGAAAATATGGGTAAATAGAGGTAAACTCTAACCAGAAATCCAGGGGATTGTTAGGAGAATTGGCAATTGAGACCCACAGTCGCAGAAACTATCTCTTCCCCAAATCCAAATAGGTGAGTAAAACAAAACAAAACAAAAATACATAGATTAGATAGATAAGATAGATAAAATAGATGATAGATAGATAGATAGATAGATAGATAGATAGATAGATAGATATGATGGATGGATGGATGGATGGATGGATGGATGGATGGCTAGATAGATACATAGAAAGATAGATAGATAGATAGATAGATAGATAGATAGATAGATAGATAGATGATAAATAGATATGATGGATGGATGGATGGATATATGAATGGATGGATGGTTGGATAGATTGATAGATAAGTATGGGTGGGTGGATAGATAGATAGATAGATAGATGATAGATATGGATGGGTGGATGGATAGATGAATGGATGGATGGTTGGATAGATTGATAGATAAGTATGGGTGGGTGGATAGATAGATACATAGATAGATAGATAGATAGATATAGGAATGGATGAATGGGTGGATGGATGGATAGATGATGGATGGATGGATAGAGAGATAGATAGATAGATAGATAGATAGATAGATAGATAGACAGATATGATGGATGGATGGATGGATGGATGGATGGCTAGATAGATACATAGAAAGATAGATAGATAGATAGATAGATAGATAGATAGATAGATAGATAGATATGGTGGATGGATGGATGAATGGATGCATGGATAGGTGGATGAATGGATAGATAGGTAGGTAGGTAGATACATTAAAAACACATTAAGAATTATGTTCAGTCTCCAAAACCCCTGCTAGCTTGGTAGTTTACTAGAAAGGACTCATATCACTCACCAAAAGTTAAAAGTGCACCAAAGACTTATTAAAGCAGAAGCTACTGTGCTTTTAAAAAGGCAGGAAAACAAAGCTGTTTTCCCATGTGACAAATAAAGACACGGCTAATGCATCCACTGTCATGTTGACACAACACGGGGAGTCCCTTAGACGTAGCATGCGGTGCATTCATTCAGCACATGAACTATGTTAGCAAAAACCCAAAACATCTGACATATGAGGGATAAAAATGGTATTAGTGACAACTCTATTTGTGGGGAGGGAATTATTTTCAGAGAAGAAGAGATGATGGGAAACAAATGGAGATGTTCAGTGTCATCACTTTGAAAGTTAGTATGGATAATATATAACCATAGAACAAAGAAGACAGAGAAGCGATAAACGAGATGATGAAGGCAGATGCATCCCTGTGGTCAAGACGGCGGGGAAGCTGAGGCTGGTACAGGTGTATAAGGCAGAAACAGACACAGGCAGAATCCATCGGCAGGAGCTTTGCATGAGTGCACCAGCCAAATGATTCCTAATGAGATGTGGAGATTTCTTGCCACTCAGCTTCTGAATCCAATGCAAATGAACAGTAGCTGTGATAAACATGCAAACTTGCCTCTGGATTCTATTGCATCCCTAGTATATCAGTACATCAGCCTCACTGATCAATATCCTAGAAGAATGTACGTTCAATACCATTCAGGGATATGGGAAAGATCAGGGTGAATGAATAAATACCAGGAATACTTTTCATTCCGCAAGCAAGACCTCAGAATCACCGTGAAATCTATCGACTGTGTCCCCACGGAAGGTGGAAGCCTGTGTGTGTGTGTGTGTGTGTGTATCGGAGACAGAATTTATAATTGTATTGATTGTTTTCCTTCTTCTTGAATTCTTATCTGTAGGGCAATTCTATAAACAGCAGAGATAGCAGACAGTAAATAAACCAGTTAATGGAGCTGGGGCACTCATTGAGTCAGTCAATATGTGTTAAAATTAAACTCCGAAGCTATACTTAGAAGTTAAAAAAATCAGTCCTTAAGTCGAGTTTGGGTGTTCTGGGCTCTTTCTTCTATGCCCTGGAAACATGAGTTCTCTGCTTCATTGACCGTTGCCTTTTTAACAGGTAATCCCCCAATTTTGAAGTCACCACTGTGAAATAGTCTCGTTTCCTTTTTGTTATTGTTACTCCTTCATACGTTTACAAAAGCAAAAGCCTAAGATTCCAAGAAATAAACGACGATTGCATAACTCCAAAGTACCTACAAAATACCACTGGCATGGTAAGCTATGAGGCAGAACCCGGTCAAAATTACAGGCAGCGTGTGAGGGGTTAAATGTAAGCCAGCAGGTGTGCCTAAATCCCTTGGCAACTCTGCTTTGGTGCCAGGAATTAACAGCCTTTTTTTTTTCTTTCAAGGAAATTACATATGCAACGAGGGAAAAACTCAGGGGAAGGGGGGTGTTGAACCTAGAAAATGCCAAGCAACACCATTTTGCTGTGTATAGCAAATTGCCTAAAATGCAAAAACTTGATGTTGACATAATGGTTCAGAAACAGCCTCTCTGCCAGTGAGTTAAGAAACCCAGAAGAAAGAGCCCCAAACAACCCTAAGCACATGCGAGTCTTTTCCCTGTGAATACTGCAATTTAGATATATGCTTACCAGCCCTTTTTCATGTGCTTTGCAATGCTAGACAGGTGTCCTGACAAAACACAGTGAAATCACACAGACTGAAATAACTAGTGCCTTATGCTGTTCAGTTGGGGGAAAAAGAAGTCCAGGAGGAAAAAAAATGAAAAGAAAAATGAAAAGCGCTGGGGAAAATTGGGGACCTGGGGGGCAGGGAGGGATGAAGAAGACCAAGGAACAAGAGGGGGTGTCTGAGGCAGGGAGGGCTGCATGGATGGATGCCCAGTCTCCATGGCAGTTGGGTTGGGTGTTCAATGACGATCCAACAGGCCTGTTCAGCAGGATATTGTTTATGGCCATAAACCGCCAGCTGGAATGCACTCATTGGCATTCTGAGCCTTCACGATTCTGTTATTGACCTGTCCCATGGAAGTGCACACTCTCCAACAGCTAAGAACCTTTGGCGACCGACCCATTCCCCAGCCAGCCCAGACATGGTGAGCAGAGAGATTCTACATCATGCAATGCTGGGTGGGTCTAGTGCTTGATGCATAAAAAGAGACGGGGAATGCAAGAGTTAGATGCTCTCCGGGGCACCTGGGTGGCTCAGTCCATTAAGTGTCTGCCTTCAGCTCAGGTCATGATCCCAGGGTCCTGGGATCGAGTCCTGCTTCGGGCTCCCTGCTCAGCAGGGAGCCTGCTTCTCCTTCTCCTCCCCCACTCATGCTCTCTCTACCTCTGTCGCTATCTCTGTCTCTCTCTCTCAAATAAATAAATAAAATCTTTGAAAAAAAAAAGAGTTAGATGTTCTCCAAGACAAATTCTCGGTGACTCTGGTTGCCTCAGTGTACTGGAGATATTCTATTGGGCACCTTTGAGCAATAAGGCAAGATGCAGCATGCCTTTCTGGAACACAGTGAACCACTCAACCCGTCGTATGGGCTTCAGAAATCGTTTGTAAAATATTCCACATATAAGAAGGGTTTGTTCCCTTCTCCTCCCCAAATGTCATAAACACCAGAAAAATCATGCCTTTAGTGAGCAGGAGTCCATGTTATGTGTGGGCTCTTGGGGACTGTTAAACAGTTAATCTAAAGCAAAAGAAGTAGGAAAATGAAAAAAAAGAAGTGTTAAATGCTTAACTGTTTCAGTGATTTTAATTAAAACATTTGTCATGCTCGAGACTAATTAGTAATTACATAAGAACTTTATTACGCCGTGCCAACAAAACATTACTTTGGGTTTCACAGCAAATTTGAGTTTAAAGTAAATAATTGTTTAAGTCAGAATTAATTACTTCATAAATTATGTAGCCACAGGATCATTTTAATGAACTTATGTTTGTTAATAAATTTGTCAAGGTCTTCTTTGCTCCAGGGCTAAAAGGCATATTGTTTAATAAGATATTGGACGTAAAGCAAAATACGCACTGATTGTAGGTGGATTTAATGTGTTTCTTTTGTGTAGTATTTAAGACCACGGTGTGTTATTTAAAAGTATATCAATAATGTGAAAGGTACAGAAACAAGTTAAAACATTAAAATAAACCATATTCTTTTGTATGTTTCAGTTGGGTGATGAAACTGTAAAATATAGTTTGGGCTTTCAGTGTGTGTGTGTGTGTCTGTTACAATGTTTCAATATTGTGAGGTTGCAGACATATAGCCCTCCCGTTGCAGAGTAACAAGTACCTGGAATAACGATTTACAAATCTTTCCTGCAGTAACAAGGACATGCAATAATTACTTACAAATGTTTCAGTGGAAGAGACACTGAAATACTTGATAGATTGATGATAGGAGATCCAGTTGATCTGTCTTCAACTGGGAGATGAAACTGTAAAATATAGTTTGGGTTTTCAGTATGTGTGTTACAATGTTTCAATATTGTGAGGTTGCAGACATATAGCCCTCCCGTTGCAGAGTGACAAGTACCTGGAATAACGATTTACAAATCTTTCCTGCAGTAACAAGGACATGCAATAATTACTTACAAATGTTTCAGTGGAAGAGACACTGAAACACTTGATAAATTGACGATAGGAGGTCCAGTTGATCTGCCTTCAAGACAGGAATGCGAAAATCCAAGCTATTATTATAGTTTCTCTTTGAGCTCCGAGAATATAAGTCATTTCGTTTCTATTCGTGTCAAAGGATGCATTATTGATAGCTCTTTAAATAGAAGGCCTTTGTAGAAAGCCACATTCAATATAGATAAGATAAATGTATGATGGAATCCAAGGAATAAGAGCTAACGAGTCACTAGAAAGGCAACAAGGGCAATGTCTCCTGACATCCATTCATTATACATGTGTAGCCGGAGAGCCCGTGTGCCCAGACTGCATGCGTATACAAAGACCCTGCCCGTTCTTTATTGCTTTGAAACTGTGCTGGTCTCCCTTAAGAGTTCCAGGTGTGGTTGAGCTCATGATCTCAGTCTGATTCAAAAATAGCACCTGTTCTGTGGGTGAATACAACCTTTACTCTGTGTCTCGGGTTTCTTCTCTTTGTGTTCTTTTTCAAGGTGGCTTTTGCGTGACAGCTGCAGGGATGGACCTGCGTGGGGAGGGGGGACAGGGGTCTCAGGTTTCTCCTTATTGTCTGCTTAATAGGGAGCTGGTTTGAGCTCCCACTGGCGTGGAGGCAGCTGCGGACATGCTGGATCCATCTGCATAGCTACTGGAGACTTGTGTCCTCATTCCAGCAGATGCTCTGGGATTCAATGGCCTACTTCCCTTGCTACTTAGACTCCTTGGGTCTACACAACCTCTGGAAGTTTAAACACTGAGTGCAGAGAGTTTGTGATGCAACCCACAGATGTAAAACTGAGCATATGACCCATGAAGGTGTCCAATTTCTATTTTTCTTTTTACATCTAGGACCTTTTCAATGGACCATCAATTCAACACATACGATTCTCCATTTCTTCTGGGTTAAACCATGTTCCCCAAAAGATATGTTGAAGTCCTCCTACCAGGTATCTGTGAATGTAACCTTATTTGGAAATAAGATTTTTGTAGACGGGATCAAATGAGGCCATTAGGGTGGGCACTAAGCAAATATGACATGTGTCCTTATAAAAGAAAGAAGAGGAGACACAGACACAGAGGAGAAGCCACATGAAGATGGAGGCAGAGATGGGAGGGATGTGGCCACGAGCCCAGGGACACCTGGAGCCCCAGAAGCTGGAAGAGGCAGGAAGGACCCTCCTCTGGAGCCTCAGGAGGGAGCACAGCTCTGCCCCGCCTGGATCTCAGCGGCCCTGCCCCGCCTGGATCTCAGTGGTCCTGCCCCATCTGGATCTCAGTGGTCCTGCCCCACCTGGATCTCCCACTGCTGATCTCCAGAGCTGGGAGATAATGAAGTCCTTTTGTTTTAAGACATCCAGTTTGTGGTTTGCTCAGATGGCCCCAGGAAACTCATATATTTTTATACAGAAATGCTAAAGATAAAAAGGCCGCCAAAGCACCGGATGTTCTCACACCCTCCTATGAAAGGAATCCAGGCTGAACAATTTTTCTCTATATAATTGTGGCTTCCATTTCTCCTTTTTTAAAATCCTAGAGCAGAATAAGGAAGAAGAAGAGCATTAATTTCTAGCACTCTGCACTGGAATCCTGTGGGCAGTTTATGTTTCTTTTGGGTGGGAGTTTAGTTCGAAGGCAGTCATTTAAGTGTTTAAAACATACACTCCCTGCTTCTAAGGCTTTGATTTAGTTCCTATCACTTCCCCAGGGCCTAAGCAGCCCTAGAATCCTACAGGGACTCACTATTGGATGCCTACCAGAATGAAATCACTGGTCTAGCATGTCTTTCTTGCTCTATCGCTAGTAGATACTCGGTAGAAAGTTTCTATTAGACGTAACTCTGTGGGAGAAGCCCATTCCGGTCCCTGCTTTGTGCTTGCTAGTTTAGGGATTGTCTAATGTCAGTGTGTGTGGTGTGTGTGTGTGTGTGTGAGAGAGAGAGAGAGAGAGAGAGAGAGAGTAAGAAGTGGACAGAAAGAAGGAGACAATGAAGAGGCAAAATATGACCACCATTTTGTCTGGTAAAAGAAAAAGACAGTGTTCTGACGTAAAACAGAATAAAAAGCTATTAGGGAGACATTTGGATTTTCATTTCTGAATATAAAATCCTGGGGGAAAAATTGCAGCGGAAGAATTCAGATGGAATCGGGAGAGGATTAGGAGGGTAACCCCCGCAGGAAGGGGTAAAGACACTGGTGTGTGGTTGGGTTTGGTTTCTCTGAGTTTCTCCAATGTGGAGACGTGCCCTGATGATCATGTAATCTGGGGTCCCCGTTTTATTATTTGCCCGTGTCCTCTCTCTCTCTGTGACACATTTTTTTGTAACCCACCCCCACCTCCATACACATACTGATTCTCATGGTAGGAAGGAAGCTCCATGAAACCATGAGCTTGATTAATTGCAGCTTTATGGGTGGGGGGTGGGGTAACTGGGTGATGGGTGTTAAGGAGGGCACGTGATGGAATGAGCACTGGGTTTGATATGCAACTGATGAATCACTAAATTACCTCTGAAACTAATAATACAGGATATGTTAATTAAATTGAATTTAAATTAAAAAATAATAGTAATTGCAGCTCTATTCCCCAAACAGGGGTTGGCTCAAAGTATATATTCAATAATTATGAGTATATATTTCAATCGGTGCATGAATGGGCTTACTCATTGACATTTTAAAGGTCTTCAGACTCAGAAATACCCATTATGTTCAATGGCTTTTCCTCGAAGAGCAAGTATGAATTATTCTCAATTTGTAGTTTTTCAGCTAACAGAAGAATCAGAGAATCTGTGATTTTTCTGTGCTGATTCTCTGATTGATGTGTATGATTCAGGATGGGATCATTTTTCCTCGGCTTACTTTGTTTTTCAACCCTCGACATCAAACAAGGAGTGAGGTTTCTATTACCTGAGGGTATGTATTAACATGGGTAGCCTAAAATTTAAAAAAGCATGTTAGAAATTTACCACTCCTCTGGCTGCTGGTTTGGTTGTTTTTTTTTTTTTTTTTTCCTGAAGACTTATTTACGGTTTTGACAAATTTCTCCCAAGTTACTTTCTTCATTTGGGAGTGAAGGAAAAGCATTGTCACATTGGGTCTTCGTTGACTTGATTTAGGAGTCCGAGTGTTTGTTCTGGCTGAAGGCATTATTGATGTGTCTGAAAGCGTATTGCAAAACAAATTAAAGTAATTACATGGAAGTAAAAATCCATTTAATGGCAAAAACAAAATTATTAAATGGTAATCAAGTGGTGCATCTTAATTAAATAAAGTGAAATGTTTTACTTCATTTCGGAGGGTCTTGCCTTCAGTCAGGGACTTTTCTGGCGTGGGGAATCTTGCTCTTGAGATGGGCCCTGGGCTCTGGTCTTCCGGGATGATCCATCCAGGACAGAAATGTCAACACGGCACGCTTTGTGGGACTTGAGGAGTGAGGATTCCTTAGGGAATGTTCTACACCTAAAGGACCCTATGGAAACCTTAGTGCTGTAAGTGAGAGGTATGCAGCTATAGATCAGAACACCCCCTTTTTTTACTAGGCAGACCAGAATCTATAGTTCGGTCTTGTTGCATCCTCCCTTGTGAATTTGGAACATCTAGCCTAGTCGCAGATCCCTCCTGCCTAGTATCAGGAATATTAGATAAGATAATATACGTAAAGGGCCTAGCCCTGAGTGTGGGACGTGGTAAGCGTTTAATTAACAGCAAACATACATGGAATGACTGCCTTTTGAGTCTGTGGCCAAGTATACAGAATAACAAACCTCCCAAAGATGTCCACCTCCTAATTCCTAACATCTGTGACTCTGTTTCCCTAGGTGACAAAAGGGACTCTGCACATATGATAAAGTTAAAGACCTTGACCTGGGGAGATGATCCTGGATTCTCTGCTGATCTGTGATGGTAATTACAGGGGTCCTTCTAAAAGATAAATGTGACACAGTGTGGGAAGGACATTGCTGGCTTGAAGATGGAGGACAGGTCACAAGACAAGGAACGTGGGTGCCTTCAGAAGCTTGAAGAGGTCAGAACACAGATTCTCCCCTAGAGTCTCCAGAAGGAACAAGCCTTGCTGACAGGTGGATTTTAGCCCAGGGAAATGCATTTCAGACTTCCTGCCCCCAGAACTGTAGGAGAAAACATTTGTGTTTTATGAAGCCACTATGAGTATGGTAATGGGTCTCAGACAACGATGAAGGGCTCTCCCATCCCAACTCGTGTGTATTCATGACTTTAGGGGCTCACCTGCTTCTCTCTGTCATACCTAGGGTCTAAATAATTGAAGCAAACAATCCAGTGGGCTGTGGCAAAATAATAACACATTCAAGACCTTTTTTTTTTAAAGATTTTATTTATTTGCCAGAGAGAGAGGGAGAGTAGAAGCAGGGGAAGTGGCAGGCGGAGGGAGAAGCAGGGGGACTCAATCCCAGGACCTCGAGATTGTGACCTGAGCCGAAGGCAGACGCTCAACCTTCTGAACCACTCAGGCGCCCCAAGAATTATTGCTTATGATGCGTCAGTCATTGGTGTGAGCATGTAGTTCGTTTTATCGTCATGAGAGACTTCTAGGTCAATGGTATTATCCCCATTTTACAGATTGAGAAACTGAGGTACAGGTGGGTTAAATAATGCAGATACACAGCGGGCCACTGGCCAGGCCAGAATTTGACCCCATAAAGCTTCATTCCAGAATCAGAGTCCTAACCACTCCATCCAAAAATGACATGACATTTTGACATTGATGTTGGCCGTGGCGACAATATATTGATTGATGGATAATTACGAATATAAGTATAATTATAACTATACTGCATATGATTGTACCTATTATTGCCTTTCTACACATTATGACAACCTTTGTGTGTGTCATACCCAGGGGAAGGGTCATGTTGCGCTAATGACTTCAAACCAACGTGAGGAAAATGGAGGGAGCATCTAAGATGATGTAGAAAGAGAAGAGTAAACCAAGATACAAATCCATCTTCAGTCTCCACTTCTATTCTTGTCCCCACTCCCACTTGGCGGATGCATTAAGAGGATTCAGTGGAACATTTTTCCTGTTCCTGGTTCGTCATTCGGGCAACAAGAAGGATTCCTGAAAGCAGCTTTCTGGGTCTAGAGCCCATCTGTAGAACCATATGCCAACACCGATGATGCTTCGCCTCATTGCACAAAGCGGTATCATCCAGGATAAACACTTCGATGGTTTCCATCAGCAGACAATAAGAAATTTCTACATAAGTAGAGAAGTTTAGAACACCTCCCAGTTGAGGGGAACTTTCTGTCATGCTCAGAGACTGAGAAGGTTGCCAAGTGCCAGAGCTAATTCTCTTTCCTCCTGGAAGATGATAAATAATCCAGGCCGTCTTATGTATTTGGCAATATTGTATTGTTTTTCGAGACCGTCAATCTTTACACTGATACAGATGATTACTATTATTTAATGTGTGTGTATGTGTTTTATACTATCTTCCAGACTATTGTGTTCATAGCTTCATACACATCATCTGCTCCTTCAAGGCAACTCTGTCAGCTGGGGAGGACATTTTTCCACTTCACAGATGAGCAAAGTAAAGTTCAAAATCATCTACCTATTAAGTGCCCAAGTAGGGGCATAAGCTCAAAATTATATGATGCTCAATCCCATTACTCAATTATTATGCCATAAAATGTGTCATGACTGGCAGACTTCATTTTGTATAAAAATTCAGTATCCAGCATCCTTCATGTTAAAAAAAAAAAGTGTTATTTTAAAATCTATCCAGCAAATGAACATGTGGATAATCACTTCAAATAGAATTAGTTTTTTAACCTTATATGCCATATATCATATTCATTTTTTGTTGTTTTTTGCTGCTTTGGCGGTATGTGCTGCATTTTTCTTGTCTTGTTATTTTGATGCATGATTGATTGAAGAGAAGGAAAGAGGTGAACATTTGCTAACTCTTAGTATTCTTTTATTTACATCTAGTAAAATGTAGTGGGGGTGGAAAATCCAGGCTTTTTTCAAAAAGGAAATTACTGGGGATTTTTGCAGTCTTACCTGGGTTATGTAGCTTTTCCGTTCCATCTCCTGCCAACATCATCAACCACAACAGCGTGGGTAGGAGGTGGTGTATTCATCTCATGCAAATCCCAGGCGCATTGCCAAGTCAATATCTTAGCAGCGTTTTTCTGGAGTGGTTTTGAAGCAACTATCTTAATGGATTTTTGTGCATAGAATACCTTTTTGCATTAGTACCTTATCTATTTAATTTTTCTCTGTCCCTTTTAAAAAATTATCAGACTCATAAAGTCCCTTTCTGCCAAAAGGGACAGATATCAAACTTAAATCAGCTTAAGCAAAAATGTAAGCAGTGTGCCTTCAGCTAGTTTAGGTTTGGCCCAGACGTATCTGGATAGAACGGTTCAAACATATGGTCGACGCTCTGATTCTTTCCCCCTGTTCGGCTCTCTGTCCTTCCCTAGACTTATTTCAGTGGCAACACAGTTTCTCGTCGCCCTAGAGAAGATGGCCCCATAGAACCCGTGTTCACATTGCCAATGGGAAGAAAATAATAAAGCATCTTCCTTTTTTCTCTCTCTCTTTCCCAATTATCTGGGGAAGAATTTTGATCCTAATTTGATCTGGTACAGTGGTTTCCAAAGTGTCATCTCTGAACCAGAGGCACTGAGATCACTTGGGAACCTGTGAGATGTTCAGATGCTTGGGGTCTTGCCCTCAACCTACAGAATCAGAATCTGTAGGCGTGGGGTCCCCCTGTCTGTGTTGTAACAAGTCCTCCATGACCCTGATGGTGTTCCATTTTGCAAGCCAAGCTCTACTATCTCCCTGGAGCATCCCAAGACCAAGTGAGATATTTCACCAAGGCTGGGCCACTGGCTCATTGGAGGAGGTGGAGGGGAGAGGTTTGATTGACAACCCAAGATTACACGGGGAAGGATTAGTTCCCAAAGGGAAATGGGAATTCTAGGCGTCCAAAAACAACACCATGGGTCACACTGCTCATGCATATCTTCAGACTTCAGACTCTCCGAGGTTGAGCTATTCTTCCAGATGTCCTGACAACCCATGGCCAAGCAATGTTTCTTCAACCTTAACACACCCAAAGCCTCGTAGCAGAAGGAATGCATGACAACTTTAGTATAAACAAGCATTTGGGAAAGGGGAACAGGGAGACCATGTATGGAGACCCACCTCATGGGATGCATTCTCTTAAGAAAAGGGAGCTCACCCTTATTCTCCAAACGCAAGTATTTTTGTTCTGCCCATAGGGAGGATCTGCCATATTTATTGTACTCCATGGATATACCTAAGGTGCATAGGGTTTCGTTTCTGGGGGCTGTAGAGATTTCCCAGTCAGTCTCCATCAGTATGGTTTTGGGGATGTGAGGATTGGGTTACCTTATGGCCTGAATGGTGGCCCCCACAAATGCATATCTTGAAATTCTAATTCCCGGTAACTCAGAATGTAATTGTATTTGGATATAGGGTCTTTAAGAGATAATGAAAGGAAAAATAAGATCATTAGGATGTGCCTTACTCCAATAGGGCCTGCGTCCTTATAAGAAGAGGTGAGGACACAGAGGGAAGACCATGGGAGGACATGGGAAGCAGAAAGCATGCGAAAGCCAAGGGGACAGGCTGACAAAGGAAAACCAGACTTTTTTGTAAAAGCAAATTTGTGACATATGTTCTATTAGTGCTTTAATAAGACCAAACTGGCGATGAGCAAGAGCCAAAAAGATGACTGTAGTGTCTTCAATTTTCTCAGTTTCTACTCAAAAGTATTAGTAGACTAAGATTGCCATGCAGAGTACCACAACCTGACATTTCTGAAGGTCCTAATTCTGAGATGAAGCTGTTAGCAGTGTTGGTTCCTTCCGAGGGCTGAGGGGAGGAATCTCTCCACATATATCCATGGCTCTCTTGGTATATATACCCACCCTACTGGTCTGTTTCTCTGGACGACCCTAATACGATATTCCACTTATTACCCCATCCATTTTCCACATATTGCAAAGCATTTGGAACCATGTTAAAAAATTTCTTTCTGGACCATTTTGCATGATAAGATGTTGTGTGGATAATAAGTCATTTGATGAGAATGTGGGCGTCTAACTCCAGTGGGGAGAATGCATCATAATGATAACGTTTGGCAAAAGAGGGATTTATGGAGGGTTTTTAAAAAATCGAAACTTGGACACTTCACTTGAGAAACATTTAGCTTTGTTCTGGTGCATTCCCGCATTTTAATTCTGTTGCTAATTAAATGAGACATTACGGTTTTCTATTCATGTCACCGTGAAGCAATTTTTAAGCTATGGATGCATCTGCTCCATGAATGCACTTTTAAAGATGGAAATGAAGACAAATGGGCAATTTTGCATAAAAGTTCTTATCTTGGTGGTCGTGGACTTGATGATGTATGTCAGACAATCTACGGCTAACTTTTCTCATGTGCATGGGGAATGGGAAAAGACAACCTTTTTAGGGGGAACTCGAAATTACAACCTTGTTGAGTTAAGTGCATTTGTTTTGGTACCTTTCCATATTTTTCATGTTTCTTCATATTCCACAAGCATGAGAACCTTTCTTATTCTACACAGACATTCAAGGGATTCTGGATAATATCGATCATTTAATGTGGGGCAGCTGGCTAGAAGATAAGGAGGAAAGAAAAGGAGACAGTCTTCACTGTTAGGCAGAGTCTGGCCCTCTTATCTTTGCAGGTGACACTTTGGGAGAAGTATTTAATCGTAGGCTTTGAAATGAGTGAGGATAGAAGCAAAGGAGGGTGTGTTGTCTTAATGGGATTGTGTGTTTTTTTTTAATTGAAGTATAATTAACACACAGTGTCCTATTAACTTCAGGTATAGACACATAGACCAATGGAATAGAATAGAGAGCCCAGAAATAAACCTACAGTGATCTGGTCAATTAATCTGTGACAAAAGAATATGCAAGAACATGCAATGTCTTAATGGGATATTAAGATGCTGGATGATTAAGATGAGTTCTACAAAGACATGGTTTCTAGTGCCTCAGGCCACCCCATCTCCTTATCCTCTCTAATAACAGAGGTTCAGCTCCTGTCTCCCTAGAGGTTGGGTTGGTCCACCTGGATCTCACTGAGGTGCCTTCATAGATCCCCTGTTCCCCTGATATAAAGAATTATCTCTCTTATTCTGAGCAAGATGGCATCATGGGAGAGAGATCTACGTGTAGGGAAGGCTGTGTGTTCACTGAGTTTCACTGTTACCTTTGGGTTATGGCATCTTCAGTTGGACTGTTGGTCCATCAATGTTATGTAATTCAGGTGTCTTTTTGAAAGTGATACCTAAAGATTTGGGAGGAAAAAAAAAACCTATTTCCCTTGGGTCTTCTTAGCTCAGGTGGGAACAGCCAGAATTTCCCCCAAAAGCTTTTTACTTTCTAAGGGAACACCAAATGTAAATGAAATTTCAATTCTGCAATGTAGAAACATAGTCATTGATTTTCTTTGCCCTATTTTTTACACATTTCTCATGCGATGTGCTCTTATATGGCACCGAGTCTGGTTGAAGAAAAAGATATTAATGATTTTTCCTCAAGGAAATAAAAACATAGAAGATCACACATTTATAGCATCTTCATGCACACAATTGGTTATTAACTGACTAATGAGCCATCTTAAATCCGTGTGGAATGAGATGGAGTGCCGAAGACAAATACATTCCCTAAAAATTAATCAAGCATTTAGTTCCACTTAATTTCAGTTAAATATTATTATAAAGAGAGTTACTTTATGAGATATATATATATATTTTTTCCTATAACATGTTGTTTATTCAGAATTAAGCCCCATTAAGCCCTGAAAATAATTCTACTGTGGCTTAAAGCCGGATTGTTACATTACCAGGCGTGCACATTTATTAAGAACAATTTGTCTTCATGCTTTGGTTTGCAGGTTGTAAGTGTTAAGAAAAGCTCCCTGGAGCTCGCGGAGCATGTAAAGGAATGCACCGACTTTGATGAAATGCAGCAGAGCCCAGGGCCCACTGTTAGGCTCCACGACTCCTGCACTGATTTCTAAGCTGTGACCCAAGGCAGTCCAGCATCTGCCCCTCCCATGCCTGTGTTGACCTTGTTTTGTCATTGTCTTAATCATAATTCCCTCCAGAAAGCAGTCCTCCAGGTGGGACATTATTCCTGAGGATGCCCCTGGAGGAGAGGATGGGCTACTTGGGGCATGAAACTGGAGGATGGACTCTCCCTGTCACTCATCACTACTGGTTCATCACATCATCTCGTCACCATCGCCTTGGGGTCTCCTACCTTGAGAATGCCATAAAAGGCCACCTGTGTTGAGAGGTGGGGTGGACAGCTTCAGCAGCCCAAAGACGTGTCTCTTTCTCGGGACTGTTGGTAATGCAACCACTCTGTCTCCATCCATGGGAGAATATTTAAATAAATTACGGAAGCGCAGGAATGCAGACTATCACAAAAACTTTAAAGACTAATCACAGAGAAGACTACATCCAAAGGATTGTCATTGAAGGTGCAGATAGTTGATCCCTGAGCCCATCCTCTGTTTGCTGGGAAGGCACATGTCCTCTGATTGCCCCTACTCAGTGACAGTGGGGAGGGGACACTGAGGCAGGGCCATTCGGGGAGATGGGGAATCCTCTGACAGATGATTTTGGCTGGACAAATCCCCAGCAGCCTTGTGGAAGTGTCAGGAGACCACAGAGCTGTCTCCACCTGTCCCTACTTCCTTCCCCACCATCTCCCTCATGGGGTCAGATCGGTATCATGGTCACATCCAGCCTCCTCCAGCTTCCTCCCCATTTTCCTCCCTGGAGTTTTCCAAATATATCTGCAAAGGACTGATCCCCCTTTGCAGGCTTCTTGGGAGACCCGGACCAACACAACATGGAGGTTCCATAAGGTAACTCTTGTCAAGCACATCACATTTTTTTTTTTAGTATATAGGAACGTCTCAGCAAATGAGAGCTTAAATAACGAAAACACAAAATAAAAATGTTAAATATCCCTGAATGTCACCACAGAGCTATGATCGCAACGAATCTATCTATACAAGAAACATGCACTTGAGAAATACTGTGTACCTTTGCTAAAATAACACCAAGATGTTCTTTGTGGGTTTTTTTTTCACATTCTGCTTTGTAAGATGTTATCAGTTTCCTCTGGAATGAAACAATGTAGTTTTTCACTTTTAGTAAACTTGTAGGGATCTTTGCCTCTGTGTGTGTGTGTGTGTGTGTGTGTGCTTATTGTCTTTTTTGCCATATAATTTATTTACTTGTAAGTGTGCACCACTTAATTTATTTTATTGAAAAATTTTTATTGAGATATAATTGACATAGAGATTATGTAAATATAAGGATACAATGTGTTGATTGGATACACTTACATGTTTTAATAATCATCACCACAGTGCTAGGTGACATCTCTCTCATGTCACATCATTGCCATTTTTTGTGTGTGTTGAAAAAAATTTAAGATCTAGTCTCTTAGCAACTCTGAAACGTATAATACAGTATTGGTAACATCACAATGCTGTGCATTAGATCTCCAGAACTTACTCATTTTCTAACTGCAAGTTTGTAACCTTTGGGCAACATCTCCCGATTCTCCCCACATCCCATTTACCATTACATCATTTATTTTTTTTTGTTGTGGTAAAATACATATAACATAAAAGTTACTGTTTTAGCCATTTCAAAGTGCACAATTCAGATCCATCTGGTATATTCACAACGTCGTGAAACCTCCATAATTATCTAGTTGCAGGACATTTTCATGGCCTTAAAGGACACCCTGACCCCATTGCCCTCCCTCCTCAGCCCCCTCCCCTAACACCTGACCACCTCCAATCTGCTTTCTGTCTCTACGGACATCCCTGTTTTGGACATTTTGTATAAATGGAATCAGACATTATGCGGCCTTTTGTTTTTGATTTCTTGCACTTTGCATGGTGTTTTCAAGGCTCATGGATAAATGTTTTTTAGGTTAATAAAAGCAAAATCACTGTATGCTCCCATTTCTACAGTTATGCGTGATGCTCAGAATGTAGCTTCCTATTGACTCACACCCTGTTCTTATGTGCTCTACCTATTTTCTGCTTAATAATTTCGTAAAGTCAGTTTAAATTTATGTGTTTCCTCTGTGGTCATCTACGTGTACTAATATTTCAAGGCATTGAGAAATTATTGTGGAAATGTGTACGATCAGATTTTAATCAAGGTGGGAAGCCTGTCTTACTGTCATTGGGACTTAAATTGCTCACTTTTTTTTTTTTTTTTTGGTGTGAGATTTTATTTTCCTCTTCCTAAGCCAGAGTTTCTGAGCCCCCGCACTATGGAGAGTTAGGGATGAGTCATTCTTTGAGGTGGGGCTGTCCAGGGTTTATAGGATGTTAGCGGCATCCCTGACCTCTACCCACTAGACGCCAGTGGCTTTCTGCAAAGTGTTGATCTCAGATCCTCAAACAAATTTCCAGAAGTTACGCATCATATCCTGGAGGGAAACTAGGAGTGGAGAAAGAACTCTTAATTGAGAACCATTAACCTCAACCATGGAATTAGGGCATGTACAAAACTAAATTTCCTATTATTATTCAGACAAAACAGAATGAAAAGGATCTCCAAGAATTAGAAGGAACATCAATTCAAGCACAAAATATAAAGATATTTTGGCTCTTCTTCTGACCTCCATCCCAAACTTTCGGTATTTTAAAACGCTATTAAACATGATAATGACCCTGGAGATTCTATATAAGACTCTATTTATTATCCATATGAAATGGTCGGGGTCCAAAAATGCTAAACAATGTGCTCCAAATCATGGTTCTGGTTGTGAGTGAAGATTATTTCTCTGGCATATTTCATTTTTTACAAAGGCCTGAAATATTCTATCCCAGTCAGGAAGAAGTTTTGGGGAAAAAAAACCCACAATGAAAAATCGAGATCAGGCTATGTAATCAATGCAATTGAAATGCAAAATGGCTCTTACTTCTTTGGTAGACCGGGAGAATCACCGTTCCAATTGACCTGGTTGTATATACAAGCTAGAGAGAGGTTCATCGTACCACTCCTTGGAAAATTTTACACTTTTGCATTGTTCAGGCTATATATTTTTGTTGCTGTTCTTTAATTTTCTTTTAATATAATGAGCTTTGAAAAATTAAATTAAATTAAATTTTTAAAAAAGCAAATTATTAAAACTGTGGAATCCAAATCTGACAGTAGGGAGGGTTTAATATGCACAAGACATACCTTGATGGCTAGAATAAATACGGGAAATGCTTGGCACTTCAATATATTATTGAAAAATATTCCTACATCTGTCTTAGGAGAGAAATATTTTCAAATGGAAAATAACGTTGATTGAACATCCTGTTTATCTAAAGACAGTCACTGAATTGGGGGTCGCTTCTCTGACAAAACAAGACCTGCAGATTTTGCTTTTTTCCCCTATGATTTTAAATATTGCTTGTAGCTCAGAGACCACTTTCTTTTATTTGAGGTAAGCCATCCTGCGGCTTCTAGTCTAGGTTTCACCGTAAATTGTAAGGTAGGCATTTTAGCTGCAGCTGGGGTGATAAAGGTCTTGAGACAGAGCTTGAATGCTGAGTTGCAAAATTAAAGGGGATAGTTGTGCTTAATCAGCTTCTCGTGGAATGGTCACTTAAAAATATTATGTCACCTGCCCTGAAGAAACCTCTCAGGTTATTTGTGGCTGGCTTTTATGTTGGGATGAAATGCGTATTAGCAAAGATTTTTATCTCGAATAAGAACTATTGCAACGATAGGAGATGCTGTAGGAGGGGGAGCTAGACGATGCATCATCACGTCATGTTTGCAAAGCAATTTCTTTTTTCTTTTTTACTTAAAAGGATTTTCTTTCCCTTCTCCATTCAGTCTGTCTAGGTGGTCTCCTGCAGCCCATGGTTTTAAATGTTACGTTCAGTTGATGATCCTCACATTTGTACAGCAAACTCGTACCTCGTCGCCTCCGAGCTGTTGTGGAATCCATCATGGTGCCTGACCGTGGCACCAACATCCCACATAAACCACATCCAGGACGGAGCTTAGGATTTTCATTTATTACTCCTGCATGATTAAGAGAAACTTACTTGTGGATATATGAGGATGTACTGATTTTTCCCTGTGATATGCTTCATTACTATTTCATGAATTTTTTTCCTGATGTTTATTGTTTCCCTTAAACTTATTTGGGGATTCCTTTAGTGTTCTCTTACTAATTTCTATAATTGAAATTTTAATTACTTCAAAAAACTAATCCATGTCTATACATTTATATATCTTTTGGGAGATCTATCATCTATCTATCTATCATCTATATCTATCTATCTATCTATCTATCTATCTATCTATCTATCTATCATCTATTTTCTGTCTATATTCATCCATCTATCCATCCATCCATATATCATCCATCTATCCATCCATCCGTCATCTATCTATCCATCCATCCATCTATCCACCTATCCATCATCTATCTATCCATTCATCCAATCATCATCTATCTATCCATTCATTTATTCATCCATCCATTATCTATCTATCTATCTATCTATCTATCTATCTATCATCTATCTATCTATCATCTATTTTCTGTCTATATCCATCCATCTATCCATCCATCCATCTATCCATCCACCTATCATCTATCTATCCATCCATCCATCCATCTATCCATCCATCCATCATCTATCCACCCAACCATCCAACCATCCATCTATCCACCTATCCATCATCTATCTATCTATCCATTCATCCAACCATCATCTATCTATCCATTCATTTATTCATCCATCCATTAGCTATCTATCTATCTATTATCTATCTATCTATCCATTCATCCATCCATCCTTGTATATCTACATCTACACCTTTCTCTGTCTCTATCTCAATCTACATCTATCCCAGAACTCCTCTATTACCAAAGCATCCTCAATATGTAAATATGTGGTAATTAAACCTCTATTTGATGGGGCAGATAGCAAAAAGCTAGCCAGAAATTCCTCCCATCCCAACTGGTATACCCCTTTCCAGTGGGATCCTCTTGCCCCTACCACTGAGAGATGGATTTTATTCCTTCATCCTCTTGACTCTTGTCTTGTCCCATGATTTACTTTGACAAAGAGATTGTTAGCTGTGCAGCCAGGTGGGAGCCCTGGGCAGAGAACTTGCAGCTCCCTCTCTTCTCTGCTTGGGGTCTGAGACCAGTTGGGAAGGATCCCTCACTGACCTCATCCTGTCCGCATGGCACAAATGGTGGCAGACTCCTGAGGAACCCAACGGGGAGGCAACAGAAGAACCACCCAGCTGAAACCAACCCAACCTGCTGAACACCAGAATAATGAGCAAGTAAAACCATCACTGTTTTAGGTAACTTTATTTTGTGAGCAGAAATTGACCACTGATTTTCTTTGCACACCACAAATTAATTAGGACTACATATATTATTACTCCAAATATACACTTTTATATTACTTTTTTTTATTCCAAATATACAATCTGCTTTTAAAAAAAACTTTTTTCTTGCTGCTGTCTCATTTAATTGCTGTGATCAGAGAGGGAATTTTATGCTCTTGATTATTTTAAATGCATTGAGATTTCCCTTATATTCAGGTAGATGGCTGAATTTTGTGAATATATACAAAGGAATTATTTATTCTCTGTGTATTGAATTTCCAAGTACTCTAGATTCTCTGTTTTGTTTTGATGGACACTTAAAAAATGTGTACTCAGGATATACAAGAACAATTTATAAAATATAAATAAAGTGTAGTGTTTCAAAATACATAGAACATCTATGAACCAATCACCATTTATTTCCAGTCACCATTTTTAAAGAAAATAATGCTCTTATATTTGACTTCTTGTCTCCATTAATTTCTATCTGCCTATAGGAGAAAGCACTCTACTGAGTTTCATATTTTTAATTGCCTAAGTTTATTTAGAGTGTAACCTTGTGCCTATGTATCAACACACAACATAGTCAGTGTTTTGTGCCTTTGACTTTATATACATGGAATCATTCTCTGTGTCTCATATAAAACTCACCTTTCCTGTGGATAGTATTTGTTGAGAGGAAGCCACATTGTTAGGCGATAGGAAACCCCACACATGGAAACCAATCCAGCAGTCCACATGACATCTTTGCATTTGTGTTGTTCCTATGATTTTATTATTACAGTGCTCTGGGGAAAAGTCTCACCCGTGTCCCCTGAAGCTCTCACATCCTGGATGCCTGGATTGTAGAAGCCTCTTCAACCTTAGTAGAAGGTGCCATATTGGTTTCCAAAATGGGTAAACCTTTTTTGGTTGAGACATCAGCACCTAATTTTTCAGATTGCCACATGTTTCACATTGCCAAACGATTTCATTTTTCAGTTCATAGAGTTGGGTGAGAAAGGGTCTCTCACTATGGTCTCATCATGCTTGATTGCAAAGCATGTGAGAGAGGGTTTTGCATACTATTTTCATTTTTCATAACTTTATCCTCTCTGAGTGTTCCAGGAGAGCATATTCCTAAACATTAAAGATTGAATAAGTTCCTGGTTTTTGTTGTCTTGATTTTCGCTTGACGCTAAGAAATATAAAGCTTATTAATGACTTTCTTTCTCAAGTGAATAGTACAGAATGTTTTTTTAGAATGCAGAGGGAAAACAAACAAGAAATTAAATCAGTTAATTATTTGGGAGACCGTGTCAAAACTACACTCAAGTAATTCTTTCATGAATTAAAAAGATTGTTTTGAATGATCTAAACAAAAGTTGAAGATGAGTTAACATGTGATAAAAAGGAAGACATTTCCTCCAGGAGGATATAGTCTGTTTATTTGCCCATCTACCTGTCTGTCTACATATTTATTTATCCATCTACCACTATATTTCATGAGAGGGCATATAATCTCTCATATATTCATTCTTATTGGATTTGCATTAGTGTTGATCAGGGCCTTTATGTATTTCAGTAGTAACATATGTCCTCAAAAAGAGTCTGTTTACACCTTAAAAAGTGATAAGACTATGATAGAAGGAGGTTGTAGAGGGAATACAATTAGAGCAGAAAAATAATTATGAAATGATGAATCAACTCTCTGTGTGAGTGTCTCTCTTCTGAATCCTTAGCAGAGCTTATAGACCAAATGCACGTAGACCAACACTTGTCAAATTAACACCTGTTAATGCACCTGCTATCATCTGGGGATCTTGTGAAAATGCAGATTCCACATCAGTACGTTTGGGGTGGAGCTTGAGATTCTGCAGCTCTCATCTGTTGCGGGGTGTGGGATGGTCCCGGACTCACTTTGTGCAGCAAGGCTTTGCAATAGCATCCTCCTTGGGCAGTTGACTTTTGTCAGTCACTTCTACAACTGTTTTCAGTGTATTACTTTGATTACAATCTTCTTTGAGGTCGGTGAAGTGAATTTAAGTAACTTGACCGTGGTCACGGTGTAACCGTACATGGTCCCAGACATTTAGAGCTGAAAGGAATTTAGGGATTCCTGCAGTGAATTTCACATCACATATAATTAACCATTTAAATATGCAACTCAGTGGTATTTAGTTCATCCATAGTGTTGTGCAACCCTTACCAAGATATTTTTATCACCCCAACCAGGACCGCATACCCAGTAAGCAGTCACTGCTCATTGTCCCCTCCCAGCCCCTGGCAAACAGTGGTCTACTTTCTGTCTCTATGGATTTGTGGATTCAGGTCATTTTATATAAATAGAATAATGCAATATGTGGTCTTTTGTGTCAGGCTTCCTTCATTGAGCATCATGTTTTCAAGGCCATCCTTGTTGTAACACATGTGAGTGCTTCACTCCTTTTTACTTGGTGAATAATAACCCACTGTGTGGACGTACTGCATTGTGTTTATCCATTCATCCATTGATGGACTGCTGAGTTGTTTCCATATTTTTGGTGATGCTGAATCACAGTGCTGTGAACATGGATGCACATGTGTTAGAATACTTGGTTTCACTTCTTTTGGCCATATGCCTATCAATTTCTTTTTACATGGATCCCAGTGTGGCATCCCTATATCAAAGATCAAACTTTCCCTGATAAAGTGAAAGCAAAGTAGGCATCTGACTCCCTGTGTTTGGTGTCTTTCCATCCCTGCCAACTCTACACCCAGGTAGACACCCAGGCATGCGTGGTGAGCAGCCCCTGGAGACTAACTCCAGTTCCATAAACCACCACGGTTACTTGGACAGAAGACCAGGTCTCATTGGTGTTTGGCAGGGCAGGGTGGAAACCCCCAATTCCCTGCTTGCTGGGTTGTGTACTGTGGAGCAGGATTTAAGCCGTTAAGAAATAGGGTAAATATCAACATGCCTTTTCTCATGTGGATTGCAGTGATTCTTATAAAGTGAGTTGGGGGTTGGAAGTATATGGCAGTCACTTGGTTTTTTCTTTTCCCCTCTATTTCTTTAAAACCTGACATTTAAAAAATCAGAATGTTTGAGTTTGCCTCTATTGGATTCCGCCACCTTGCCTAGTCTACCTACTTTCACAACTTCAGATGGCCTCTAGTGTCCCTCGACACGAGGCTCTCTGGGGGTTTTCTATATCAAAATCTTGCAAAGGGAGATACCTTGCTGATTTTGAAAGAGATACATTTTGAAATGCCACTATTGCATTACCTGTTGTAAAAATACCAACATCATCCTTTGCATTTTCCCTGATAGGGCACTACTTGATTTATTATTTAACATTATCGTTAAATAGTTGGGTTTGGCTTTTTTCCAAAAAAAAAAAAAAGAGAGATGTAGAGAAAAAGGAGTATGTGCAGGAAAAGGCAGCCTAAATGTTCTGTTCCCCTTGTCCATGTCATCTACTTAATTCTGCAAACTGGAGCTGGGTCATCTTCCTAAAATACACAAGTCTGACTGAGGTCTCCCTGTTGTGAGGCTGTCTCTGTCTGGCAGCTCTATATGGCCACCAGAATAATTCATAATCTTTATCACGGGCCCCTTGATAGCTTTTGTGGGGTCGATCCTGATTATCTGTCTGTCTGGTTGCATGTCCTGCTATTTTTACATGCTCCAACCACACCAAACTCCCAGAATATGCTTGCCTCTAGGTGGCCATTTCTGCTTGGAAAAAAATTCCCTTCTTCTAGAAAGCTCTCTCAGAACTTTCATCTGGCTGTCTTCTGGACATTCCTTTTGATTTTAGTACAGATGCCATTTCTTCTGGGGAAAGTCCTCCGATCCTTCACGCTGTTATGAGATGTCCCTATAGAAGTACCCTCATCACCTTAGCAAAAGAGGTTAACGCTCTTTCCCACCATGATGGCTTCTCTTTAATTTCCTACCCATCCTGAAGGGATGCATTTTTACCAAACAGTCTGACCATCTTGGTAATGATGACCCTGGTGTGGGATGTTGGAGTATCCCATTTGCTCGAATTCACGAAAAACCTCTTTGATCAACTTGAAATGGAATCATGAACAAACGCGATCACATCCGCCATGGTTTTATTTCCCCACAAACCATTTTTCAGTATCAGCAACCCAACACAGAGGCATCATTCCAGAAGTGATTTTGAGGCAAGGATTTTTTCGTTGTTGTTGTTTTTTTCCTGGATGGGGAGAGGCATTCTTTGAAAATTCTCAGCAAGACAGCATTTGTGTTATTGTGATATGAGAGGCTCCCGATCGGGGTCCCATCGGATGAAGGTAAAAGTCACTTAACCAGTGATGCTCCTTGGTGAATAAAGGCTAGCATCTGTTCTTTTCAGATTGGGCTTTGAGGATGCTCACCAGAAAATGGCAGTTGAAAAGATTATCTTAGAGAGGTCTTAAATAATAGAGTGTACTTCAGCCTGGAAGGGCTCGCCCCTCCCTGCGGTCTGCCTGACATTTGTACAACAAGCCTTCTGGTTGACACAAAAGAGTCTGCCGCAGAGACAGAAGGCGAGAAAAGAAGAAGAAAAAACTGCAGGGAATGTTAACGCGTCTCCTCCTCGTCTTCATGTAAGAGATTTAAGGCACACTTCCGTTGCTCGGTTTTTGTGGAATGCAATTACACGACATGACAAAGTCATAGGAGAATGTGGGACCCTGAGGACAATCCACCGCTGGAGAGGTTTGGAATTAGAAGTGCGGGCTGCCCAGCACCGTGAACTGAATACTTTCAAGTGGTCGATTTTATGTTTTTTGTGAAATCTGCCTTAACAAATACTAAGGGTCATGTAGCTGTTATTCTTTAGAATATCAAAAGAATGGCTTGTTCCCTTAAGGAGTAAACATGATTGTTTGGAAAGAAATAGCCCCAATGAGAGCTCTCATTCAGCAGGACCACTAAACTTCTGAAAATCTCCCCAAGTGAATAAAGAAAATACGTCTTAACAGAACAATGATCTCTTTCATATCCTGCACCGGATTTCAAGGCATCTTGAAAAGTTTAACTATCATGGTCTGTAGAAGAAGGTGATGATTGTAGAGTTTGCATTTCACACAAAGGACCTTCTAATGCCTCTGAAATATGTGCATTTTTCCTGTCCGGCCCAAAGGTCAATAGGGCAATCCTGGCTTTCGAGTTTTGCAATTTGGACTTCCTTAAAAGCATTCCTAAAATACAAGTGCAATCTCCTCGCAGAAGCCACGCTGAGCGCTGCCAATCGTGCAGCCCACCTCCCACCTCTGTGAGCAGCAAGATAAAGGGGGGTGGATCCAGTCCGTGTCCCTGGGTGTGAGTTCTTTAGAGCATGTCACTGGGAACTGTGTACGTTCCCCAACGATCTTCCAGTGCTCTTTCCCTCTGATGTCCTTGGGGACCTGGCTCCATGCACTCTGCCCGTCTACACTATCCAGTGACTGTTCCAACTCGCCATGCTTGAAATACATGCTCACCCTCATCTCCTTCCCCCATGCATAACCAGCTGCAGAGAGGAAGCATAAAGGTCTAGGAATTGGGAAAAGGGCAAAGCCAGGGTCAAGTGCATGTCACCTGGATGATGGAGGATGAGTCAATATGCGGCCAATATCGCTGTAGCAAGGCAGTGGAATTCTTATAAAGAATCAGTGGTCCTCCTCCCCTCTCTCCTCTCTCCACTCCACTCCTCTTTCCCCTCCTCCCCTCCCTTCTCCTCCTCTCCTCTCCCTACTTCTTCTCTCCCTTCATCCCCCTCCTCCTTTTCCTCCTCCCCCCTCCCTGTCCTCCTCCTCCTCCTCGTGTCCTCCTTTCCCTCCCCCTCCCTTTATTCCCCTCCTCTTCCTCCTCCTCCTTCTTCCTCTTCTTGGAAACCAAACCAGAACAAACAGAGCAAACCCTTTAAAATCTTTAACAGGCAGGTACCATGCTTGAAGTGGCCACTCCAGAAATGAGTCAAAGTCAAATTTCATCTCACACTGACCCAAAATGTTGATTACAAGCCAGCAAAGGCGTCTTGGGTGGCTTAATGAAGCCGCGGAGAAAATGGATTCTGTTTAGAAAAAGAAATGCAACTGGCGTACGTCCAGACAGCATAATTGAACATGCTCCTTTCCTGTTTCTTGAAGGGAAGATTCTGGAAGCCACAGTGAATGGTAAGGAAAACCTGTAAGGTACCACAGTTAGATTGGAACAATTTGTGTTTCCGTTCTGTATTTCTCCTAAATGGCTTTGTGAGTGTGGTACCTCTGGGTCTCACTGTGTCTTGATTTCCCCTAAATATCATTCTTCACCAATTTCCAGTGATGCTCAAAGACGGGTAAAGAAACTGAGAGACTGCAAAATGCTGTCCGTGGCAAAATGATTGTGGCTATTACCATTATTATACTGTGATTGATCAACTGGGATCAGGCAGGTGAACACTGCTGAGTTGGGAAAAAATAAGAAATGCCAGTGGTTTGGAACCGAAGTCATCTCAAGCCC